>NC_134471.1:17582709-17684363 GCF_964194025.1 Convolutriloba macropyga | reverse complement strand
AGTTGGAAACATATATCATGCAAACCTTAGAAAAATACGGGAATCTGCGTTTATATATGTAAAATTTACACACTGCCAAAAAGAAAGTGGGAATTTTTTAAATAATCCCTTAAAAATAAACTTCAAAAATCAAAATTCTTTTCATTTAATCAGTTGTTAGCGAGTTTTGTGCAGGGTTGCCTTGCTTTGAGACTGTGCTTTTGAGGCCGCCTCAAAAGTGGTGAAAAAAGCGATGCATTTTATTGAACTGGACTCTGTAATTGAAGTAATTTGTTCCAATATTCATTGATTCCCCTTTTACACCGGAATTGTTCCCCTCCTTCTGTGAACGAATTTTTGGTTTCATTTCCATAATTATGAAATAATTACTGTTTTTGCGCCTGATAATAGTTTGCATGGCCTAATGAGAGGTGGGACTGTCCATTGCTACTTTTATGCATCATTATAAAGTGCAAAATATCGATTATGGGCTCATTATCTAGCAGGGGAAAATCGTGCACATATTGTTCAATGCTTGTACATTATTTTTGACTCAAATTTGAAATCAGACCAAGCAAAAGTTACATAAGAACCTGCACTTTCCGAAGAACGCTTGAACAGATTTTAAGAGCAATTCATTTTCTACATATTTTGTTTTACTACATCATATTCGTATTCAACGAAGAAATTCAACAATTTATATAAACCCACTGTCTTTTTAATCACCAGTTCAGGTTGAGTTATTTTAAACAATTGACTATTTTAACCAATAAAAGCAAGAATATTTGATTGAATTCTTGCTATTGATGGGCATTGTTGTTAAGGATACAGTTCCGATCCGTTAATGACAAAAGATATTGATTTTTCGTGAGTTGTGTGATAAACATCAAATGTTTGATTTTGTCTAAACAAAATGTTTGTTAGTTGCGTAATAATTGATTTTTGCAGCCAATTACGTTTTATGATCAATAATCGCTACCATTATATCTACGCATTGCGTTAATTGAATTCGTTCTTCCCTTGTAAGTTTTTTTGCTGTATTATTGAGTTTCTCTTTGTATCGGTCGGAGGAACGTTGTAAACATGCTGGTATATGAATAATACATTATGATAGAAGGAAAGAGAAGAAAGAGCAAAGCGCTGTTAATTGGGGCTGCTTTTTGTAAGGCAACCTTTGACGTAATTAAAAAGTTGTTTATTGTTGTTATTCGAGAATGTGACGCACATGGTTCTAATTGGGCCAGTGGAGTCTCCTAGTAAATTTTTATCTCCCCCCAAAATCTATTACGGATGTTAAAATTGAACTAATTTTGGCGGTAACTGAAGAGTTTCAGGTAATTCCCGGGTTCCAAAGGCTTCTAGGGTTCGCTTTTGCGTGGGTTATATTCTTTTTGCTGCTAGTCAAAGTAGAGCAATTTTTCATGTTTTTTGTTCAATTGAAAATATAATTGAATTTCGAAATTTGTCTTGCTGAAGTATGCAATCAATTTGGAGAGTATTTCTTAAATTGTTTATTTTTTAGAAAAGTTTATGTATTAATGTTTAATCGCCCATAAACGAAATTCTAACCGTGTGAGTTTGTATGCATTTTTTGGACCGATTTGACTTTTATCGATAGTCAAAATCGCTATTAAAGCAAAAATCGCATTATCGTTTTTATCGCACTGGGCTGCTTGATTTCTGAGTATTGAAAAATCCTATCATTGAGAATTTTTAGCTGCTTTACTCAATTGGCGGCAGTTTACTTCTAAAAGACAACTGAAACGTGGGACGATATGAAATGTTTTTTAATGGAAATTATTATAGTAGCCTGCGATAATTTACTAAAGATCTCTCACCGGAACCAAAAAGGCAATTGGATCCCCTCCCCTTCGGGTTAAGATATTTTTTTTGTGTGTTAGTCTCTGTTTTGTATATCGTGTTGTATTGTTTTAGCATACGTGCGCTGGGGTAGTATTGGACTGCTGTTAGTGGGCATTGCCTGTCTCTTCTCCTCAGTCGGACTCATCTGGGCAATTAAAAGGGTAAATAGCTGTTATTATTTTTTAGAAAAAAGGTGTAGTACTTGGAAAATACAGGCGAATAATTGTCCCATGATTTTCATAAAAAGGAAAGATAATATATCTCAGCCTTTTTTATCATTAAATTGCACCAAATTTTTTAAGTATGGATTCTCCTAACAAGGAAAAGAGGTGCAGAAACGAGTTGAAAAAAGCCGTACTTTGCATTGCAAAATGTCATCGGGCTATTTCACTAGAAACTTACAAAATGAAACTTCAGAAAGTTAACTGACAACCCGGAGGTTGGTGGCAGAGCAAATCAGCGCCGGATCAGTCTAGAGACATTCTGTTTTTTTAAGAATGGCCAGTACTCTGTTCATGTCACAATTTACACTGGCCAGTATTGATTTTTGAGTAAAATTTACTGCATGAAAAATAATATGTTCAGCTAAACTCCCGCCAACAAGGTTTGCTTTATATGCGATTCGTATTAACGCGTGAGTACTTCTTACATTTAATTTGCTCAGCTAGTGTATAAATAGTGTGTTTACTACTGTAGTAATTACCAGTTATAAGCTACAAAAGTATGACCTAATTCTGCTCAGACTTAATTCTGGGTTTTGAGTAATTTTTAGACTGTACAGGATTGTCAGACTGTTTAGCCTGCGCGAACTCTATGACCTCAATATAATCATAATGAAGAAAAACCACTAAAGAAACCTAAAGCATTCTGGAGATGCAATGTTTCTGAGCTGAATTGAGTTTTCACTCTTGAAATGTGGTGGTTCAGCGCTGAAATATTCTGAGACTAAAGTCCGGGAAAAAACTGCAGTTTACAGAAAATAGTGGAGAGGAACTTTTTGTTTAAGGTAAAACAATGTAGAAATTTAAACACTCATTTTTGACAATTCTATTCTATCGTTTGTTTTCTTAATAACTTGAAATAGAACCTAAAATTTTTTTGATGAAGAAAACAATATATGGAACAGAATATAATAATTCACTTATATCAATCAACGAATAATAAAATTTTGTATATAAAGCTCGAAAATCTGGGATTCAATTTTTCTGTCGAATTTTCAATCTTTTGCGGCTGGAATTTTGAATTTTTTGTTTATTTGCAATTCATTGAAGACATAGGGTTCTTTGTTTTTTGCGTAGGAAAGAAATGAATATTAGTTTGAAAGAAATGAATATTAGTTTGGCAATTATGTATTGATCTCCCCTGATTTGAATGTCCGGGAGTTGCTGAGCGCTTATAAATTTTTGTTTGACCTCACTGGTATTATTTTTTCTGAAAAAAATTTTAACCGAGCATCGACTTCAAAACTTCTGATGTTGAAACTTTCAAGCATTTTTCCTCGCGAGATACAAATCTAGAAAAACTAAAGAACTGATCAAATCGTATTGTGTAGCACTTGGTTAAAGAACTGATCAAATTAAAGAACTGATCAAATTAAAGAACTGATCAAATCGTATTGTGTAGCACTTGGTTTAGGCCATTAAAATAGAAGTGATGATTGATAACAGATTAAGTTTGAAATCATGGCGTGTTCTGTGAAACGAATTACAGCTTCTTAGGTTTTTCTTTTAATTTTGTTTTGAGCCCATTGATGCTCACAAGATTAACGGTCGCTCATTTTGAACCTTGCATGCGTTTTGACTAGCTTTTGCAAGTATTGTTTGAATGAGTTTTGAATGCTGACATTGGAATTAATTTTTCAGAAATCTTTCGTTTAAGATAGCCAAAAGAAATTTTACTTCAATTTGTGTAATTTAGTTCCTTTCGACTAATATTTGAATAGTTATCAATGATTATTTCTAAGATTCTTTGTAATGAAAATAGCATTATTGGTCAATTGCTCCAATAGTGATAGCTGACCGCAGATATCATTAGTTTGATTTTGGCCTTTCTTTTCGTCCTCAGTTTTTTGTTACGACCGCTGACGTTACTCTCACTTCAAATCAGCTTTGAAAGCTTTGTGTTTTCATTCATATTTCTTTTTATTGGAGTTTTTTGTGTCATTAATTTTTTACTCACCTTACTCAGAAAATAACTATCAACATCACTTTTACTCACTCTGAGATTAAATTTGCCTCCCTCTCAAAGTAACGTTTGTTTTTTTTTTTGAATTTGACGGCTTGAGGTCAACTCTAGATCTCATTCCTTTTGTTTATTATTTAAGAGTGTTTTTAGAAAGAGTCTGTATTTGAACATTTTTTATAGCTGAGATAGCAAGCTATCAATAGCCTTCGCTTGATTTTTTATTTCATCATAAAAATTTTGTTACGACCATATGACGTCACGATCACTTCAAATCAGCGTTCCGTTTTTTCGTTCTTTAATTCATGCAATTTTGGTTGAATTGCGTACGTGACGTCACTTATCATATTTAGTGGAGTGAATTCATTCCTTCGCGTGATTAAGTTTTTTTGTCACACGTGACTTACCTCACTCTCAAAATGACTGTCGTCACTTTCAAAATATCTTTAATTCAAGGAGATAAGGCCGACTTAGTGTATGTCAATCTATATGAAAGTTTTTAGGAAGTAGATTATAGACGCGGCAAAAAGGTTAACAGATTTCTAATCAAATTAAAACATCTCAGCAATTAATAAAAAGAAGAGTTTGTTTTTCTTTATTTTTTGAGACTGCAGATCTGCGGCAATCTGCAGCTATGTTAAATCAAATTAGTAGAATAATCGATAAAGAGTAGTCGATAGAAGGCAAATTTTGCTTACTTTTAAGGTCTTGTTAATTTCGTTGGTATTTCTGGACAAAATGTATATTTTGAAATTTCCCTCTTATTCAGATTTTATCTGCATGGAAATTTTTGTGCTAAGAACAAACTTGTAAAAATCTTCTTATTAATTGCTCGAAGTTCTTCATCTGGAACCTGCATTTTTTACCTGATCATTTGTTTTTATAAGCAGTTCGATTTTTCGTGAGGAGAAACCGGATAGACCGATCAAAACAGAGCATTAAATCGTGTTGTTGTCCCATTGGAGATTTGTAGGCTATTTGTATGCTTCACGCAAACTGCTAAGGACGCTTAAATGGACGTGTCATCCATCGATCATTTTGTTTTGCCCACTCCTTTTTTTGCGCGCTCCCGCCTTTTTAGCCAGTGAGGCTAACCTTCCTAAACTTAAGATAATTACAACCAAAACCAGTCGTGTAAGCTATTTGTCCGCCGTTAGTCAGCTATGATTGATCTTGGTGAAAGAGTTTGGATTTGTTTCAAGAGCATTCTTTTTGATCTTCAAATTATTAACAGTGACAAATAATTGTTTAACTTTATGCATTTTATCAGAAGTTAGTTGATTATTTGATGAAATGTATATCTACGAGTGATGTTGATAAGAAATTAGTGTCAACGTAGGTATTTAACTTTTTATTCACTGTTCTTGTCAATTGTCAGTGAATATGTCACAAGACAGACAGACTTTGACCTACTTGAATGTCTCACAAGAGCGGTTCATGTTGACATGAAGTGGAATATTGAAATCTAATCTTGTGTTTGTTTGTTTTGTTTAGAAAGTGGTGTTGTATGTGGTGCCGTGGCTGGTTAGTCACGTAGTGTATACAGTGTACAATATTATCATCACCATCATCGCATCCTTCAAACTCTTCACTTGGGATGTTAGTCACTATCAACATATTCGAACAATATTTTATGATTTTAATATGAGTAGTATACATACGCGTCTTACTGATAATACAGGGAAGGACATTGCATGTTTTAAGATTGGCAATACCATATAAGGAAATATAAAGGGGGACATTTGGGGAAATTACCTGCATTAACATCTCCTAAATCCCCCCCCCCCCCGTATTATCAGTAAGACGCGTATGTATACTAATAATATGACTGAGCTGGAATCGTTTTGAGTATGAATGTCGTCTTTGTTTTCTGAAAACATGACGGAACACCAAACGAACCTCTCTAATGTTCTCCGTTTCATAAATGCAAAGTTCAATGTAAGACTAACAGTTCAATTGTCTTCTGCCTTATATGAGTTTATCAATATCCATACTACCGATTCACGATTCCAATAAAGCGTATATCCTTATTTCATTCTTCCTTACCTGCTGATTCGTGTTTTTTAATTGGGATCTTTTCCGTTTTTTTTATGTAAAAATTTTGCACGTGCGTCCAGGGGGGGGGGGGGGGGTGCAAAAAATAATATGCACCCACTAAGCTGGTGGGTGGGGGGGGGGGGGGTTAATTGTTGATTCTTGATTATAGAGCCTAAAATTGTTGGTCATGATATTATAGAAAAATTCGATTAACTTATGCTGAAAAACTGAAAAACTATCGGGTAAAAATGGGTTGACACACCTAATATGAGGGCAAAGCGATGTATACGGTTTATTTCTAAGTTTATTTTCCTACTCTATCGTTTACGGCAGTGCTATCTTTAAATGACTAATATCATAATTTTGTGACTAAATTTTACTATAGCTTCATTATCTTTGTACGAGAAGTCACATTTTTCATGTACTTTCATGTGGCAATTGAAAATTAATAAAAACTTAATGGTGTTTCCTTTTTGCCTTGTGGTCAGTATGTCTTTTGTGATTGCGTCGTACCTTAAACATTTATAAGTGCCTTTTGGCAGCCTTGTTTTGAAGTGGCGCTAAGTACACGTTTTTATTGCCTGTTTGCTTTTCCGTCTCTTTTTTTCCTGAAAGGAAAAATCTTATCAATCTTCTCTGCTCCATAAATTATTGATCGCTTCCTCCGCTAACACACACAGGGTTGAATCCATTTTGAAACATCTGCAGGTCTCTTAAGTGTTTAACTATGCGCCTGAAAAGGAAATGGCAGAATTGGAAATAATGGATAAGTAGTTACACAACGTACCATAAGTAGAAACATTTGTATTCGAGCAATGCGCAGGACAAAATGGAAAGGGAATCTGATTATGATGGAAAAGGTGCCCTGAGTAACGCGCGTCTGCGTAGTAATTGAACAAAAATTGAGTTACTGTTGGAGGAGGGTAAAAAAGTGCATGTAAGGAAATGTTTTTAACCCTTAAAATTTTCGGTGTTTTATGTAATGTTACGTGACAATTCGATATGTAGTCAGAATGTCAAAGTGACTTCTGCAGAGTCACGTAACTATGCTCAAAACAAGATATGCGCACGTTTTAAAATGACGAAAGTCAACGGAAGTCAAGTTCTGGCTGAGTAGGAACTTAGCTGACTACCGAGGATTGCATTTCTGGGAGTGATGACCATCGAAATTCAAAACATACGATGGCAGCATGTTTTTTTGATGAGTTTGTAGTGCTGTGTCTCATAGAGTTTTGAATAAAGGAGTCTTCAATAAGTCCTTTCATTTGAGACCTTTCATTTGTATAACTGAATTTTATCAGTTGGAATATAAAATTTTTAGACCACCAAAATACAAAGTTAAGCAATATTCTAACAAAACAGTTTATACCTCATTTGGTACTCTAATGACTTTGCCGTCCTCTAATTTAAATATAAACATATAAAATAAATATAAAAATAAATAAGATTTTGAACTACATGAATTTCGACATCTTGTAGAGTGAGTTTGTGAAATTTCGCTGTTTAATTTAGCTTTTTATTGGGGCTTGTGGGTCTAAAATTTTTGTCCTGGAGAAAATCAATAGGAAGTACATATGTATAGTTAGGTGACTGAACATTTCCATAAGTTTTTGAGTTGTAAGGTCTTAGGTTAAATTAATAAACTTCACACTTGAGAACCAAATTTTGTGCTCGAATCAGATTTGCTAGCATAAAACTTTCCACTTTACATAGTATTTTTGGCATTTTTAAGTGATTACACCAAAAGCAATTGAATTTGCAGGGTTTAGGTAGCACCTGTCTGATATGTTTATAATAACCGCGAAGCGATAGCGGCTATTTATAATAACCGCGAAGCGATAGCGGCTATTATTGGGAACATATTGTTTTGTTCTAATTCATCGTCTCCATCAATGATTCTTACGATTTGACTTCTTGGAATTGACCTTTAGTGACTTCTACTGCTTTGTACTTAAAATTTGTGTACGTGACGTCATTTTTTCTGCTTTTATGTTAATTGCGTGACTTACCTCACTCAAAAAATGACTTCTGAACTCACTTAAATAACTTTAAATTTTATGAACATTTACTAGTTAAAGATCAATAGCGTGCATCCAAGTATTGTCAAACGTAAATGCCCTTATTCTTGAGTATAGAATCTTGAGTTTTTGATTTAGAATATTAAATTTGAGAAAGCTCGTAGGACTAAAATCTAACCCAAAAAATCTAGTGGTCTATTAAACGACTGGTGGTCAATCTGTCTATCCTATATCTCAATCTAGTGGTCAAGGCCACAAGCGTCTATCGCGGCTATTTTCCGCCAATCTGCCGGCTATGTTTTAAAAAACAAACCTAGTGTAAATGTTTGTTAGGATTGTATTTGAGTTATAACAGAAGATTTCTTAATTGTCAACAAGCTGACTGTAAACTGATTTTGCTTATCAAAATCTTTACCTTTTCACTCACATTTTAATTGTTTGTATGTTGCTCATCCTTTGCTGTTTCGCTTTTTGTAAAAGTGTAAATTTTAGATAATTTTGTAGCTGTAAGCTGAGCGGAACTATATTGCGGTGATCTTGAATGGTTTTTGTTTTGTCGTCTGATGCTCTCTTTCGTTTTACACTTTGTTCTAGAATATTATGTCGCTTCACGTTTTCAGTCACTTTTTCACGCTTTCTTTCTTGCTTTTCAAGCAACCTAAATTAAATTGCTCGCATTCAGAATTTGTCTGTTACTGAAACAAATTTGTGTAATGGACTTGCAGCCTAGTTGTTAATGCAACCGGTTCTTACGAGAGGGTTGGGGGTTCGAACCTCTACTTCGTCTAAAGTTTTGCACACAAAATTGTTCTCAAATGTACACCCCTTTGAATAAAAGTCGACCGAGATAACTTTTTCCAAATCTGTTTCTATCAGTATTTTACGGCACGCAAGCCCATTCTTTCGCAGCTATTCCGGCAATCTGCCGGCTATGTTCTTAAATGTTTTGATCAACTTCTTTCAAAGAACAATTTTTTGCTATAGCAGAGATGTTTTGTTTATGTATTCCGCAGAAGTCACCAAAAAACTAGTTGTTAACGAAGCCACTTATGCGAGTTTAGATAGCTTTTATGGCCCCATTGATTATTTTTGGCCTCATTGGTCCTTCTTGGGCTTCGTTTCAACTTGTCATCGCCTCGCCTCAACTCTGTACGGTACTCTTAGCAATTGATATGTGCTAAAGTTGCTCCGTAACTGTTACATAGATTCTGTTGTCGGTGCGGATTGGCATTTGACCACAGTGATCTGTTCACAAATGCCCTTTGTATTACCCCAAAAACTCAGAGTTTTCATTTCGTGAGCTGTAACGCTCTTTAATGTGGACTACGGTAGATTTTTGCTTGGCGGCTGTTCACACATAACCACCATTACAGCATTTGTTGGAGCATTAACGAAGTAAGAAGGCGTTAAAATTTCAGGTAGACATGCGGAAAATGTAAATTTTAGGTTGATTAACTGTTACCAAGAATTTTTAAAAACTATTTGATCAGTCAATGAATAATAGTTTCACAATTCAAGGTTTTTCCTAAAGAACAGCAATTCCATTTTCGTATACCGTTGGACAACGTTGATAACTATACAGTTCATTTTAAAAATTTTCCGTCCCTACCAACTTAAGTGGAGGGCTGAAATTATCAATGCTGCTATCAATATTTGAATATAGCATTGCTGATGTTTTGCTGTATTTATTGTTTTTTTTAGGTTCCATATCACCAGCTCTACATCGGCTGCATGCTTCTGTGGGACTTTGGAATGATTGTCCTGGTTAGTAGTTATCCTTCTTTTTGCAAATTATCGGATTTGTCTGCCCCCCCCCTTAAACAGGAATTTTTATCATCAGCCTATGTCAAGAGCAAATTAAAATACGTTTTGCACATTTTGTTCTCTTGACAAATCTTAATTTTTTTGTTTGAAATGGGCTGAGTGGTTCAAGTTTGGTCTAATTAACAATCGGAAATATCATGAGAGCAAATTCCAAAAATTACTTTTTTAATGGTTTGCTGATCAGAGCTCTTGTCTCTCGCAAACAATAGAAACTCAATAAAAACTAACGAAAACAGTCTTACTTTTTGTAATTTTAGGTGGATTTTTGATTTATATTAAGGTCCAGAAAACTTTGGAAATGAAGAACAAATCCAAAGATGACAGCCAACAATTTATTGTATTTCAAGATGATTATATTTTCCGCGTGTTTCACTCAACAGCTAACCAATAAAAATTAACTAATGCTTGAGAGTTAGGGCAAAGCTGCTAATCAATAGTTCTCTATGGCAATAAAGATAAATTACAGATTAATTTTTCTTTGTAAACGGAAATAAGAATGATCTAATTTATATATGGCGTATAGTCGGCTGATGAAAATTAATATACAGGACAAGTTAGAGTATTTTTGCAAACAAGTTTATGAGGGTCAAAACTTTTTCAAAGCATTGGGGAATGTTTATTTGTAAATTAAATATCCAGTGAGCTAAATTCAATGCTGACATGCAAATACTAGACCAAAATTGCATGGAAAAACGAATTCATGATTTTCATTATCTAGTCACATTTTGTAAGTGGCAGCTCGTACAGACTAGACTCTTTTTATGCTAATGGCTAGTTAAAACCGTTAAGATTAGTCGGTTTAGGTGCATTTTGAATGCTTTTAAGTAATTATTTACGCACCATTAGCCATAAGCTTAGACGTATTTTTACTATCAGATTTCTGTAGGCTTATATTGCTTCGTCGTACTTCAGCTCTACTTCGTTGCTGTGGTGAAGAGTTATTATTACCACGTGAAGCGTCAACAAAAGAGGAGAGAATCAGTTGTAAACAGCAGTCCTAGGTCGCCTAACAGACATCAACACAGGTACCAAGACCACAGACGAATTGGCCCCAATTACACTATCAGCAGACAAAATAGTCCCTCTAATGATTGTCAATTACCTGCGCCTGATTACCAACTGTCACCTGACGAGTTTGGCTGTGCCCGAACCTCTACCGAACTGATTCCCAATGCAGATCAAGGTTAGATGACTAGATTTGTTTACCCACTTTGATTTCGTAAACAGTGAGGAAAAGAATGCGAATGTTTAAATATGGAGATAAATGTGTTTAAAAGGTTAGTACAAACAAGTTATAGGTTAATTGTAAACATATGGGAGTTTCGTTCAAATATCAAAGCTGGACTGAAATGCAACCATAGGCGGTTTTCCGGATAGTTGATCAGTCTCGGTTTAGATTATGACAAGCACTTGGGGCGGTGGGGGTTCTTAATTTCTATCAAAGTAGACAGGGAGCTGATTTTGTAGGCTCTTAGGAACGTCTTCTTGAACGCATGTTCAAAATTTGGCTGTTTTGCCCATTATTGTTACCATTTTGCATCTTCGTTTATCTTTTAAAAGTGTTTTCAATCAGAAGAGCTATTATCGCTTTAAGGCATCGAATTGTAGAAAGTCTTTTCTTTAGATATTTAAAAAGGAAACTTTTATATCTATATTTACAGCTCTCACTTGCTTTGACGATTGTATTGTCATCGGACCTGTTTTTGTTGTTACTGATTTTTAAAAGATTTTAAACAGGGTGGGTCAGAACTTAATGAGAACGCTTACTGACTGACTACATTTGGCCTTTCGCAGAAATCTTTATAAACGGTATAAATATCATTTAACTGCTGTGTTGTTTTAGGCGAAGGTGCAAACGCAGCTGGTGATCTGTTGGAACCCAACACACTGATGGATGATGGGGATACAGGGGGTGGTGATGCCAGTGGCAACAGTCCAACTGACCAGTCTGCTAATCAAAATCAAGATCGACACAGTGGGACACGAACCACCACCCCCAATACAGCCAGCAGAGGTTAGCAACAAATTTTGGATTCAAATATTTGGAACCAAACGAAATAATCCTAGAAGTTTGCTCAACCGTTCGTGTACATGATTGATCGGATATATTCTGTTCCCCCCATTGTTTTTTATTACCCCCAGTTACTAATTATATGTTGTGTATATAGCACGTTATTATGTAAAAATAATGCACGTGCGCCTGGGGGTCATAAAACATATATTCCCACTAAGCTGGGGGGGGGGGGGGACAGAATAGATCCGATTAATCATGGTAAAATTTAGATTGATTTTGGATTCAATTAAGCTAGAGAAATTCAATCGTGCTGAATTGTTTATGAAGAAATTCCTGTTAACATAGCTGAAAGAAATTTATATCCAGAAAAGTTGAGGCTGAGATCAAGTACAAGTTCTGTTATTTGTCTAAAGTTTTAATGGACGCGTGACTTAATCACTATTTATATCCATTTTAACTTGTAGTTGAATGACATAATCAAGGAAAAGCTTGTTTAAATTCTCTTCCAAAGATAGGGGCTCTACTGAAAACTTTCTCTACATGGAATCAGTAAAAGCATCTCCGTTCAGCTCTAAATCTGATGGTCCAATAAAACAGAACGAGGTAGAATTTCTATGAAATTCGTGTTTAGAATTTCTCCGAATGCACAATTTTGTACAAAGTCCTGTTTGTTTACAAAGTTGTGTCGCCTTAAGCCCTGACCGATAGGTTCTAATCAAGCCTACCCTCTTGGCGCCGTTCCAGCACTTCTTGTAGCGACCGTTGAAGGGAAATCAGGATCAAAAGTTCACCCCTTGTTTATTTGCTCCAATTGTTTATTCGTTCAAACTGTCCTTAAGAGATGTTTGGACTCTGTAAGGTTCCCCCCTCGTGTGTTTAATTGTTTCTAAGTTAGCTTACACTGTTACAGTTCCCCTTGGACTGCGGGAAGCCTGGTGGTATAAATAGAAACAGGATATACGACCCTGATTGAAGGGATCCCCTAATAAACCTGTCCAATGCCAGCCTTTTAGAACCTCCCACAAGTTTGAACGTCCATGCGAACCTCAGCTTTTGCATAACACAATTTCGACGATTCGCTAAATTTCTGAGCTGGCTTAATATTTGCACAGGAAGAACAGCTGTTAATCAATTCATGTAGAGAAACCTGAGAATTAGGTTTTAAATTTGGTAAGACTGTTTAAAGTGGATTTTTGAAACAGCTTTTTGGGCTTAAATTGCCCCCCTCATGAAGTGTCTTAAATTGTGATCTTGGTTTGTTTTTATTTCCCTCAATATTTAAAGCGGAGACTAGTTTGGGAGATTTGAGTATTAGATTGTAAAGTGGGACAATTTGGGGCATTTGTTCACTTTATTTGAGATTGAACAGCTTTCGAGACAGCAGGCTTTGCCACCTGAGAAATATGTCTACTTTGAAAGGGGGATCTAATACCCCCGCTAGAGGGGAGAACATTAAGCCAAAGATTTTCTCAAAGATTTAATTTAGATACTCAATGTCTCTTAACGCTCCTACGTGCGTATATGCCACTATGTAGCAGCTTTGCATATCATGAGATCAAACGGAGACAAGATAGCCTATAAAGTTTTGTTTGACCGCTCAGACTATTCTGGGAAAGCTGAACGAATAACAAAGAATTGCTATGTTCTCAGTTGCTGATAGGTTTGAACTGGCCTGAAGTCTGTCAATTAATGAATTTGAGGCGTGCGATGTTTTAAAGTGTCTGTGTTTAACTTAAATTTTTGTTTCACAAGCGCGGTAACGTATAATGCCTGAAGTTTTAGTCAGCTAATTGCTCGTAAAACAATTGTTTGGCCGACTAGTCAAAATTTCGCAGGTTTTTGTCGAACTTATTTGACCTCTTTCCGGTCCACTGTCTGCATTTCATGATTTCGACTTCAGGGTGACCGAAAGATCTTTTCGACATAGGGCATGAGCACTATTATTTGGCGGCTTTTTCGCGTGGAATATAGCTGCTAAGCTGAGTTACGAAATTCGTTATTATGAAGATATGAATTTTTCGGGGAAATGGATTGTTTTTTGAAATCAGGGAACTGTTTCTTAGTTATTGTTTGAGCAAGTAACGAAGAATTCCTCTACCCCGTTTTCTTGTCAAAATTACGGCAACAGCTGTTTTTTGCAGTGAGAAGTAATTATTAGAGACAAGGCTATTTGTTTGCGAAAATTCACAGGATATCTAATTCAAAAAATATCAAAGAGGATTTTAAAGTGCGTTTCAAACCCGTCGCATTCTATTTAATGTTCAGGCTTTAAAAGGTACTCTTTTCCTAGAGTTTTTGTAACTGTTGTTGTTAAAAGATTCAATTATCTGCGCCGAGGGTTCTGTTTGGGTGTACGGGCATTTGAAATGTTGGAGTACACCGCTTCTCAATAAGAACGTTTGAGATCAAATTGAATCAAAGCAAGATTTTTCCGCCAATTATTCAAGATTACGAAGCACGTGTTGAACACACAATTTTGACGTGCCTTTGATTAGCTTCTTGCTTTGATAATCTGTGTTTCCTGCTTTTGTCGGTTTTTTATTCAGCCGATTGAACAAATCTGCTTGTTCACAAATTCAAAACACGTGCAGAAGATTAATTGATTAGTGTTTCGCTGCTTGAGAGCAGTGAAAGGAGCGGCTGAGGTCTTGCTTTTTATTCAAAATCTGATCAACTAAGTAAGGTTTTAGGGGAAAGAAATGTATCATATGAAATGGAGTATTTGGGAGTATATCAGGGCTCAGCTATTTGCGTTCTGACTTCTTTTTTAGAAGCAAAATAGCTATTGCGCAGGTGGGCTTCTGCGTCAACCAATTTTGGTCCTCCGAGTTTTTGTGAGCAGCGATGAATAAAAGAAGAGCGTTTTAAAACTTTTGTGCATAAAACTTGTAAAGCTTAGACGTTTGGAGAGTATATGCGAAGTATTACTTGCTGGAAATTTCCATGAGTGGAAGTTCGTAGCATTTATGCTGTTATGTTCCTTTTATGCGATCTTTAGTTCGGCCGACTTTTCGTCTGACCATTTAAATTTTTTCCTCAAATGGGATAAACGTAAAGCCCGGCGGACATTAAGTACTCCTAGACCCTTAAGGCACACTTGTCTCTAAGTATGCAATTCACAGACACTTGAGCAGACATAAAATTCATTGTGCGATGAGCGGTTTTTAATGGCCGCACAGCGATAGCTGGGGCTATCATTGGCCTTCTCTTGGTTTTTTACAATTCAAAGAATTTGAATTGTATTGGGGCGCTGTCTTTTTTCTTATAAGATCTGTGCACACATTTTCATGAGTTTTGAAGTCAAATTGGAGTAGTGATTTTGGTCACGTCGAAACAGGAAATGGAGCGAAAAAGCGAGCGGTTTTGCGGCGTGAATTTTTTTCGCTCTAATTTTAAAGTAGAGTGAGAAAACGGTGTTTGAACAAAAATTCGGTTTCTCAGTAGTGGTTTTTTGTTCACATGCGGCAATTTCACTCTGATTTTTACTGTTTGTTCAATTTTTTGGATCGGATTTTTTTCTAAATGGTTTTCCCAATCCATTCACAGCTCATTCTAGGCATAGTTTTTTATTTGAATTAAATTTTCATTTCTAGCTAGGGGTTTTTCTGTTCACATGCGACATTTTGATATTGATTTTCTGTTTTTTTTCTTAATTTTTTGTTCTGATTTTTTTTAAAATGGTTTTCTGAATTCACTCATAGTCCATTCTAGGTCTAGTTTTCCTGTTCAGTCAATGAAAATTCTTTGAATTGTACGTCAGAACTTGTCCTGCTATGTTTTTATTTTCGTCGTCGCGATTTTTGTTACGACCATATGACGTCACAACCACTACAAATTTGCTTTTTGTTCATTTGTTCATGCAATTTCACCTTAAGTGCGTGTGACGTCATTTTTCGCTCTTAGTGGAGCGAGTTGTTTTGGTTCATTCGCGTGATTAAATTTTTGGTCACTCTTGACTTACTTTACTTTTATTTACTTTAATTCAAAGAGATCAGGTCAAATGGGTGTGTATCACTCTAAATGAAGGTTTTTTGAGAGCAAATCTAAGTGAGGCAGCAAAAACTTTTTAATTAAAATATAACGTATCAGCCTTCAATGAAAAGACGAATTTTTCACTGTCTTTTTTAAACTGTTTTTACGGTCTGTCTTTTTTACTGTTTTTAGACTGCAGATCTACGAAGCTATTGTGGCTATTTTCTGGCAATCTGCCAGCTGTTTAGTGTTTGAACCTCTTTTACGTTTACCTCATTTCCACCCGTAGCCCCGAAGCTTGACCGTCCTCCCCTCAACGCCGCCTAACTCCTGTCACCGCAACCCACCACCCCCTCACTTAAGCTCTTAAGCTAGCCTCTCTAAGCTGCAGTTAGCTACTGACGAAGTCAACTACTCGCCAGTCGTTCAAGTTGAATTCAACCGACTTTAATAGGTTATGTTTAATAGTCGCCCTCAGGCAAAGGTATCCTAATTTTTACATTTCTTACCTAAAATTTTTGTCATTTTTTGAGTTTTTCCAGCCTCATGGTAAAGGTAAACTCCTCTACGGTTTGATTATAGATTTTTGCATAGTCTTTTGAGGCAACGGAATGGTTTTCATAATTTTAATGTCAGAAATTTTGGCACAATATTTTTTTGATACTTGCAAAATTTTTTTCAAGTTTTATGAAAGTATTTGCATATTACTGGTAGGGGCGAAGGAATGTTTTCCAATGTTTTAGTTTCACAAATGTATGCCATTTTTCCTGAAAATTCTTATCATTTCAATTTATCAATCTTTAAAACAGTCTTAAGACTGGGTATATGGATACTTATTGCATAGATTACGTTCTGGAGACAATAAAATGGTTCTAAAAACTTAAATACCACGATTTTTAGCGATAACTCAATAACATTTGCATTTGTTCTTAAGTTTTTCCTTTTTGCCATTGTCTAGTTTAACGATTTTTACCGGCCAATTAAGTTTTTTAAGGTTTTGTAGATGGGTTACTTGACAGATTCGAGAGACGAAAAAATAGTTTTAAACATTTTTTGTTGCGAAATTTAGAAACTTACTTTTATTTTTTCCAATTTTATATTTTCAGCATTTGTCATTTTTATTGAGTTTTTCTATCTTTACAGGCCGATAAACATCTTTCAAGTTGTGTGCGTGGGTTAGTTGGTATATTTAAATGATCAAATAAAGACTTAAGAATAAAATCTTTAAGATTTTTGGCAATGATTTTTTATTTTGTTTGGTTAATTTAGTTTCTGAACTTTCGAGATTGTTCCTTCGTTTGGCTGGCTTCGTTCAATTGATCTGCTGTTAAGGTTCATTATTTCTAAGATTTTAGTTCAATTCTTTGGATTGTGTTGCAGGACTTGTCCTGCTTTTTTTCACTTTTTGAATAAAATTCTTTTTCGTTTACCTCATTTTGACGCTTTTTCGGCATTTCGCGCTAGTTTCATTCTTCGCTCAATCTGCTCAGTGTTTTTAAACAGCAGTTGCTCAGCAAAACAATCTAAAAGAAACGGAGTCATAGAAAACGAAATCAAAAATAGAAACGGGATCAACCCATAAAGCCCAATTTTCGATGCCTGTTACTTTATTGATACTAGCCCCTCTAACCTCCCATTAAGTAACAGGAGTATGTCTAACAATGAATTGAAATCAAATTAGTTAGCACTTCGAAATTTTTTCAAATCAATCTGTTTTTGTCCAATTTTCCTGTTCTTTCAATCCCAATGGGGGTCATGGGAACAATGGCGGCTATTTTCCGGCAATCTGGGCGGTAATGTTGAATTTTGCAATATGGGAAAAACTGACGAGCTTGTTTAGATACTAGCCCCTCTAACCTCCCATTAAGTAACAGGAGTATGTCTAACAATGAAATGAAATCAAATTAGTTAGCACTTAGAAATTTTTTTAAATCAATCTGTTTTTGTCCAATTTTCCTGTTCTTTCAATCCCAATGGGGGTCATGGGAACAATGGCGGCTATTTTCCGGCAATCTGGGCGGTAATGTTGAATTTTGCAATATGGGAAAAACTGACGAGCTTGTTTAAATAAAAAATAAGCGTTCAATACATTTACTTTATTGTACTATGGGCTCCAACCCATAAAATTTAAACATTTCCTCACTTGTGGGGTGCACATTCTGAAATTGGAGCCCGTGTTTGTTTTAAATTTCGCAAAAAAATCAAATTTTAAAGGCTTGTTAAAAAGGTGCCCCGCCATTAGGTATGCTTCATGGAGCTGCCTTAATTGTGTTTTTAATAGCCGTCCTCATCTCAGCCTGGGCTACTAAATGGGCCCTATTTAATCTCGTTTAACAAGAATTTTAATTTGCTTTGCCGGTGCTCAGCAATGCCATCTAATATGAGCAACAATAAAAACGAAATGAAGATTGGAAAGAGGGATAAACCCCATGAAGCCCAATTTTAGACGCCCGCTACTTGAACTTTGTTCTTGTAAGTTTTGCGTACCATCTCTAATGCTTATTGGTTTTGATACTAGCCCCAGTGTCCCCTCACTAAGAAACAGGTGTATGTCTAACTACGGAATGACATTAAATTAGTTTGCACTTGATGTTTTTTTACAATTATTTTTTTCTGTTCTTTCAATCCAAATCGGGGTTACAGGAATCAATATCGCTATTTTCCGGCAATCTGCCGGATTTGGTTTTAACTGCAAAAGCGCTTATGCAATGCGGTTTTTGACCAATAGGACCTCTTAGTATATGGAAACAATTAACAAATGAGTTGAACCAATGATTGATTTTCCAAGCATCGAAGGAAATATTCTATCCAAATTTGCAGACTAGAAATCTATAAGATATCTATATCTTTAGTCCCACGAATAAGTTCTTCCCAGCGGGCATTAAGTTCCCTTAGAGCCTTTCGTCTCACTAGTCTCCATATACGCGGTTCACTAACTGTTTCCCACTAATGGTGTAAAAGGTGGTTCTTAGAGATTGACATTAAATTATTTTGCTCATGAAAAATGATTTTTTACAATTACTTTTTTATTTCAATCCGAATAGGGTCACAGGAATCAATGGTGGCTGTTTTCCGGCAATCTGCCGGTGTGGTTTCAACTGAACAGCGCTTATGCAATGCGGTTTTCGACCAATAGGAGCTCTTTTGTATATAGAACCCAGCAATAAATGAGTTAACCAATGATTAATTTTGCAAGCATCGAAAGAAATAATCTGTCCTAATTTTTAGACTGGAAAGCCGACAGCTATATATATCTCCAGTTCTGCGAATAAGAAGCGCCCAGCGGTCAATAAGTTCTCTAGAGCCTTTCAGCTCACTCGTCTCCAAATATGCGGTTCACAAAAACTGTTTCTCACTTATGATGTGAAGGGCGGCTCTTAGAAGTGGACATTAAATTAGTTTGCACATGAAAAATGTTTTTTTTACAACTATTTTTGTATTCTTTCAAGCCCAATAGGGTTTAGAGGAATCAATGGTGGCTGTTATCAGGCAATCTGCCGGGTATGTATTAAACTGAACAGCGCTTATGCAATGCGGCTTTGACCACTAGGACCTTTAGTACATAGAACCAATGAGTGAGCCAATGATTAATTTTGCAAGCATCGAAAGAAATATTCTGTCCAAATTGTTAGCTAGAAATCCAACAGCTATCTATATCGTCAGTTCTACGAATAATTGTTCCTGTCCACTGTGGTTCATTTTGTTCTTGATGAACACGCAAAATTACATTTTGCAAAAATTGAAGGAAAAATTTCTATTTGGTAATTTTTCTGTATTCAAGTTTTTGATGTTATAGGTCTGTTCGGAGATACGTTTTTATATCATGAAAGCCTTTAAAAACCTATATCTGAATTGTTTTGAATGAGCAGTCAAAAATATGAAGAATGAATTGTTGGCTAAAATAATCATGATCAGAACTTTGTAATTCAATTATCGATCCAAGTTTTTCCCTTTCCTCTATAATGAGTTCTTCTTTCTGCTAATATATCCCGCATTGAAAATGATAATGATAACTTCAAACCATTTTTGTTCAGGGGTTTTAGTGAAGTTAGGTTTGAGGTGCTAATTAGCTTCATAATAAATCACAAATTTTCGTCTGGTGAAGCCAAACCCACTATAGAACCGTTCTGATAAAAACAATTTTATTTTTACTGTAAGGAAAAAAAGCTGAAGGTGGTTTTACTTAGAAAATAATCTCTTGCATTTTGAGGGCACAGTTTATTAATTGCTCTCAAAGGAAGTTTGTAGCAATTATATTAGTCCTGTCGGTCTTTTATGCGATTTTTCGCTTGACCGCTTGCCCCCATCAGCACCCCGGTGCACCCCCCCCCCCTCGTGGCTAGCTACTGACGAACAACCGCTCGCTAAAAACACGGAAATTTATCATAATTTTGCAATTTTTTAAGCTTTTTGAGAATTTGTCATTTTTTTGAGTTTTATCAGCCCTAGGTGTCGAAGAACCTGCTTGATAATGGATTACTGCATAGTTTCTAGTGGTAATAGAATGGCTTCAAGTTTTAAACATTGCGAATTTTAACATTTTTTGACAAAACTTGTATTTTCAATTTTTTTGACATCTATTGTAATTATTCAAGTTTTTCCCTACCCAGGGGCCATAAAACCTTATGGTTCTGATAATAATTTTCTGAATAATTTTTATTGGCCGTGGAATTGTTTTCAACTTTTTAATATCACAAATTTGATCGAATTTTTGATAAAACTTGCAATTTCAAGTTTTTAAAATTTTTTGGTCATTTTATCCAGCCTCAAGAGCCAAGTAGCCTCCTCTAGGGCTTGATAATAGGTTAATTTATAGTTTATAGATGTAATGAAATGTTTTTCAAGATTTGAACATCACGAATTTTAGCATTTTTTGACAAAACTTGCAACTTTTCTCAATTTTTGCACTTATTGTTATTTTCAGGGTTTTTCAGCCCTAGGGATCAGACAGCCTCCTTAAGGTTTTGATAATAGGTTGCTGCATAGTTTCTGGTGGTAATGGAATGGTTTTCAGCATTTTAACATCAAGAATTTTAGCAATTCTTTGATGAAGCTGGCATTTCTCAAATTTTTTAACATTTATTGGCATTATTCAAGTTTTTCTTGCCCCAGGAGCCAGGAAACCTTCTATAGGGTTTGATGATAGGTTTCTGAAAAAGTTTATTGGCTGTGGAAGTTTTCAAAGTTTAATTGCAAATTTGTCATTTTTTAGGTTTATCCGGCCTCAAGAGCCAAGGAACCTTATCTAGGGTTTGATAATACGTTACTGCATAGTTTCTAGATGTAATGGATTGATTTTCAAGATTTTAAATTACGAATTTCAGCTTTTTTAAAAAAAAGTTCGAAATTTTCAAGTTTTTTAAAAATTGTTTAATCATTTCTTTTACGGTTGCTCCAGTCTCAACAGTCAAGAAGCCTCCTCTAGGGTTTGTTCATAGGTTACTGCATAGTTTCTAGATGTAATGGAATGTTTTTCAAGATTTTAATATCATGAATTCATGCAATTTTTTTCAAAATTTTTAATTTTTTCAAGTTTTTTGAATATTTTAATTTTGATTTTTTCGTGCACCAGGGACGTCCTCCGAGGTTTGATAGCAAGCTGTTGCATAGTTTCTAGAGTTAATGGGATGGTTATCAATATTTTAATGACTCAAGTTTTAGCTATTTTTTGATAAAATTTAGTTTTGAAAATTTTCGAAAAAATATGTTCCAAGTTTATGGATCTTTATAAGCCAGCGAAACTGTTTATGGCTTGAAATAGGGATACTGGATAGTCGCTTGAGTCAATTAAATGGTTCTGACGATATTAATATCACGAATTTCAGCAGGATTTCATTAAAATTTGCAATTGTTAAAATTTTCTAATATTTTTGTCTATCTGAGTTAAACGATCATTACTGGCCAACGAAGCTTTTTAAGTCTTGCAGGTGGGTTACATAAACAAAAACCAGAGACAAAAAATGTTATTGAACATTTTGACTGCGAAATGTGGCTTTTGAATTTTGCATTTTCAGATTTTTTCTATGATTCAATTACTAACAAGGCTAGAAAACTAGAAGTTGCAGATTCGAATCTCATCAGGGAAAATATTCCCTCCCAGCTCTCTCTCTCTCTCTCTCTCTCTGTGTGTGTTTGTGTGTGTGTGTGTTGGTTGGGGTTTCTATCCTTCTCTTTCTCGTTCACGTTTTATCTCTGACACACACACTCTCTCCTTAACTCTTTTGTTGATGCCGCACTTCAGCGGATGTTATGTGACGTGAGATAATCGTATATTAACCTAACCTCACGCCCCTTCACTCAAGCTAAAGCTAGCCTCACTAAACAGTGGCTAGGTACTGACAAAGCCAGCCGGTCGTTTGAGAGCAATTTGCCCGACGATAGTCGGTTATGTTTTGCGATTGCAATGATCTAAACTTCCAGGATGCAAGTCGAGCGTTCACAGTTTTTGATATATTGTAATTTCTTTTTGTATGAGTGAGTTTTTCTTTGGATGACTGGTATTGTAACCGACCTTTTCCTTTCTTTCTGTATAAAACTTTTTAAAAAATTAAGAAACCAGCTTTGGTTGAGTTTAGCTTTTTTGTAAAATTATTTCAAAATGTAGAATACGAAAAAAAGAAACAATTTTTCCACTGATTTTTTGGATGCTGGCGATATCGGAACTCAATAGCAGAAGGCAGCCGTGAGTTGTGAAACGATCGATTCTTGTTTGTTGTGTTCATTGATTCCAATAAGAATATGGCTCTGTTAGCCTTCCACTGTTCAAAGCAACACAGCACACTTGTATCAAAAGTGTGTTTGTATAATCAATGCTCTAAAAGGAGTCAATTTGCTTCTGGAAATTGTTTGATGTTTCTTTGATAGAAGTTGTGAGGATTTCTGAGTGCGTCAATAGAGGATTCCTCGGAAATGTTCACTTGCTGAGAAAAATAGCCGTTGGGTATTTTGACTGAGCTTTTTATTATGTTGTCCAAATACAGGATTTAATGCAATTAAATGCATGTCTTGTTTATTTGCCGGGATATAGCCTAACGGCCCTTTTGTTAGTCTCAAGTATCTCAAAATGTCTCTTTGCGTAATGAAAATGTATGTGTGACTTGAAGTTCGAGTTGATAGCTATGCATGTATATAAAAGTGTACGCGTTCATATGTTGGTATTGTAAATTGTATATGGGGTTTAGAGTAGCGAATTAAGGAGGAATAATGCACTGTAGAATGTAATCAATAATTCGGCTTCCTCTGCCCTGAGAGAGGGAAAAAGGGATTCAGTTCCTCTCTCTTTCCCTTGGAGCCCGGGGCTCTCTTAGATTAGAAGATAAGACCACCTCAATTGTGGCGCTTGATACTACTGGTAGTGCTGGTGGTGGTGGCAATGCATGGTCTGTGTCTAAAGAGAGTAGATAGCTGTTGTTGTGAATAAAAATGTTCCACTAAATCATAAAAGCTACTGTTAAAGTTCATAAATTTGTAATGGATACTATAGTCCTCTCTCCCTCTTTCTCCATACTACTTTCCTTCAATTAATTTTCCTGTTCCCGGTCGCCATTTCTCTTTGATCTCTATTGCGTACACAGCCTTTGCAACAGAAAGTGATCAAATTTGTCTCCAATTTTTGATGAATTATGTCGGCGTGTGAAAAGTTGAAGGTTGTAATAATCAAAGCTGGTTATAAGTGGGCACCTAATTGTTCAAGTCCATGTTTAGTAACAATTGTGGGAAAATTTAGGGAAAATGAGGGCGCTTATAATTGGGTTTTAAAATGTTTATATAATGACCTTACCGCATGCTTCAGAATTGAGAGGAATCTTTCAAAATAATTTAATTGGAATAGGGAAATTTGAATACTTCACAATGTCGACAAAACTGGTTTTGAAGATCCTGTTTGGGAAGAAAACAGCATTGTTATGGATAAATCTGAACATGAACTCTGTGACAACCACGTGATAGACTCGACGTTAGCGCAAGTCATTTTTCTTGACTTTCGATATATTTTGTGATCCGTATTTTATTTTATTTGGCTGTTGATGGTTCAAAATCTGTGTAATTAGGGTTTATTAACTTTCATCTACAAACATTCGATGTCATTGTGGTCTGCAACATGTAAAGAACTGAGGGTAAATTTGTTTGGACTGGTCGAAATTGTCGAAGGACTCATTAGGCCTTGCAGTGTCGCAAAATATTGAATTCAATAATTGAAAAGTAGCCGTTTGCATTTTGTTTAGCCGTGGAAGTTTTCACTGTTTGCAAGTTTCACAGTGGAAGTTCCTTTTACTAACACTTTTGTGAGAAGCTCAGATTTTGTTCAGAAGAAACAGATTTTGTTTTTAATTGCTCTCGGAACGAAGTTTGAAGCAATTATTGTAAACGTGTTGGTCTTTTTATGCAAAATTTTTGCTTGACTGTCTTTGCGCTTTTTTCTAGAACATTCTTTATTTTTTCTGCGATTTTTTTCAGTTTTTCCTTTTTGAGTGATCGAAGTCGCTCTCGTTCTAAAATAAAGTTCGCGATTGGATGGTAAAAGCGATTGTGAGCAAAAATAAAGCAAATGCATTGTGGCTGAGTGGTTAAGATGTCAGAATGGCAACATGGAGGTCAGTGGTTCGATCCTCCGTATGACCCTACTGGTTCGATACCTTCAAATTTAAATAGCCCCTGCCTGTTGTTCGAGAGCAATTCATCGGACGTTAGTAAGCTTGTTATATCAATAGAATACGACAAAGGAAGATTCTCAGGAGTTTTGAGAAGTAAGGACAATGATTGCTCTCGAACGAAGTTTCTGAAGAAATTATTAAAAACGTATTGGTCTATTTATACAAAGTTTTCGTTTGACTGTTTTCACTTTTCGAGTGACTTTTGCGCCCTTGACTTTTTCCTTTTGCGTGATCTGAATTTCTCTCTCATTTACAAGTGTCAGAAGCTGAACTCAATTGCCGGTAGTTCACTACTAAAAGTCAAATGAATGCACCGAAATTGGTGTAATTTTTCTAGTGCAGTTTTATGATGACGTCATTTGAAGCCCCTTAGTAAATTCAGTGGCCCCTCACCGGACTAATAGCTTTGAGCTCCTACTAGTCGTTCGAGAGCGATTCTTTCTTCTGTTGTCGGCTAGGTTCTGATTTTGTTGTATCGTGTAGGTGTTGAAGAAAATTTTTAAAAAGACCCTTATCAGATGTAATTAGATTGTCTCCACTCGCGGAGACCTTGTAAAAAATTAGTGAGATCTTACACGCTATGAAACAGTTATCAAAAAATTGTAATACATTGTCGTAAAATACATGACAACCGTTGAATGATAGGATCTGGCTGTACCGCATTGACGATATCAAGAACATCGACTCCTTTCACAATAAACTCATTTGTGTATGTTTGTTTAATGTGATGAAGTCACAGAAGTTTTCTCTTGAAATTCTGTACGAAAAGGTCTGAAAACCATTAAGAAGAAGCAGTTTTCCCCGAAGACTTTTTGACCGTTTCTGTAGCGAATTTTTAGCTTTTGACTGCTTTATTGGTGAATCTAAGATTACGTTTATCGCAACGTCAGTCATTGATTAAAAAGGACTTCAAGTGAATGGAATTTTATCCGATGCTAAAGTTTTTAAATCATAATTAAGGAAACCACAGTAGGCGTATTTTTTTAACCATGTAAATAAGACTTAAAATGAAAATTTTTTGTTCGAAATTCTTTCAAATCGCATCCAGCATTCGTTGACGTTTTTTGTTGATTACTCACCCGTTGATGTCTTTAAGTTCGGTTAAAGTTCAGTTTGAGCAATTAAATAAGTACTGATGTTCTTTTCAGTGCGATTTTTTGTTCTAGCGATTTTGACCATTGGATTTGCGTGACGTGTGTATTGAGAACCGGAATAAACTGTTAAAGCCCAAGGGTTTTATATTGAGGAACAGTTCTCTAAGAGCTTTGCTAGTTTTCAAGTATACGATTCACCGAAACCGCCGTGGAGAATTAAATTCATGGTTTGATGTGCATCCCCCCAGAAAACTGGTTGTTGTGTTAAAGAGTATGTTATACAGTACCTATTTCTCTGTAATCGCTGTTACAGAAACAGCAATTGTTTTCTCAATTTAAAATCAATTTCAGTCCACGAAGTTGCTTAATTTGAGACAAAATCATGTTGCTAAGTTTTATTTGTGCGGGTGTTTTTTCGTTTCAATATGATTTTCCGTCAATCTTGCAACTATTGTTTTTTTTACTAGAGGTGCTTGTCAATGTACTGAAATTAAAGGGGTTGAAGTCATACCTCCATTTGTAAGATATTGTCGATCAATTTAAGATCATTGTAAGATCAATTTCAGTCCACGAAGTTGCTTAATTTGAGACAAAATCATGTTGCTAAGTTTTATTTGTGCGGGTGTTTTTTCGTTTCAATATGATTTTCCGTCAATCTTGCAACTATTGTTTTTTTTTACTAGAGGTGCTTGTCAATGTACTGAAATTAAAGGGGTTGAAGTCATACCTCCATTTGTAAGATATTGTCGACCACACGGGAATAATTCACAAACAAAGATAGTGTCGAATATTATGGTCAAGCGCTGTAAGTAAAGTTGACCGCGTGTTTTTGCATTCTTTAAAGTCTGGTGTCTGTTGATTTTCACAGTTATAAATGTTTGTCTGTGTTTCAGATATCTCCAACTTCCGATATTACTGCCCGCCTTCAGGTAAACAAGTTTTACTATAAAATATTGCCCTGGTTTATTTCAGAACGGTAAAAATTTAATTAGAAATTAAATTACTGGAAAGTAAATTAGATTACGGGAAATTTACTCATCACGCTCTTGAACCTTCTCGTTATTCTATTTTTAAATTTTAATATTTTAAAACAAAAATTCGAAATTTTAAAACAAAATTAAGATTCCACATTTTTAAACAAAAATTTCGAAATTGAAGGTTTTTCAATCTGTTACTCATTAAGTCCTCCCTGATTGCTTGCAGAATGCAGCTGGCCATTTTACATTTACATTTAACTTTTATGTTGACTAAAATTAATTTCAACTGTCACCGAATTTCATCCGAAACTAGCCTCTTTTTGTAAAACGGCTAATACAATTCCGACCACAACTAACCCAAATTAAATTTTTCATAGCGACTTTCTTATGACTAGGGCTAAATGGTAAATGGAACGAAGTAGTGATAGCCAAAAAAGAAAGAGATGGCAAGGAGAGAGAGAGAGAGAGCATCAAATTCCCCGCCCCGACTCTCCTCCCTTTTTGAGCGCTCTTTGTTGCGCAGGTTGATAATGATGAATTGAATTGTTCGCGGGGACGGGAGACACTTCAGCTTAATCTACCTTTTGTCAATTAAGACTTTTTAACATTGCAATTCACAACCCCCTCTTCTGCCCGGGGGACTCGAATAGCCTGACAAGTGAAAAACAATCGAATGGTTTTTATTATTCTGCACTTTTTTCTAACTTCAACCCAGGGTTCTAGACGAAGATGGATGTCGATTGTCGATTTAAGCTATTAAGTGTCAGTGAGCGTAATGGAAATTATGTTTAGAAATATCTCTGTATATGTACTCATACAGTACATAACATGTGTGCTAATTGGAAAAAATGAATGAAACCAGTTTCGCGAGCTTTTTGAAGTGTAAATATTAGATCTATTCTGTTTTGCCCCCCTCCCCCAATTTTTTACCCCCCCCCCCGTTACAAATTATATGTTGTTATATACCACGTTACTATGTAAAAAATAGCACGTGCGCCTGAGGTGCGTAAAGGATATAAGGCCAATAAGCGGGGGGGAGACAGAAGAGATTCCAAATATTTGTGGATTCAAATTAAAGGGGATATCTAGAGAGGAGGTACTTGCGTGAAGATAAGTTGTTTTTTGACAACCTCCTCGCTGTGTTAAAGCTTTATAGTACAAGTAGTTTTTCATTGCTTTGATAAAAACAATGTTGAACGTGATTTGCAGTGCTTGGCCGATAATGTATCTTAATTGAATTTTTCGCATTTGTTGTACTGCTAAATTTGAGCCCATTAGGGAATTTTTTCATGCCAAGTGTGACTGCTATTTTTCAATTTTCTCTCATGTGGATTTCCGGGTTTTTTTTTTTATCGCATTAGCTCAAATCTAATTTTTGTTTTATGTTGAAACTCTTTTCATTCCGATTTCAGTTTTCGAGTGAGAGGCTGTTTTTGTCGTTAGTTTTCTAGTTGTTTTCCTTGGAGTAAAAGAGCTCTTTAATTCTGATAATTTTAATACCTTCGACTCGGATAAATCTGTTCAATTTTATGTAATGATGAATAGCCGCTCAGATTATAGATTTAATTGCTCTTAGTCACGGTTGGAAACCGAAGTCGAAAACTAGGTTAAAAAAGCAACAATGAATTACGAACCATATCAAGGAGTATACAACTGATGTTAGTCCGGTATTGTAAATACTTACAAATTACTTATTACTTTAACATTACAACAGAAAAGTTAAGTGAATTCAAATTTTGTCGCATATTAAACGAAAAAAACGCTAATTTTGTACGTTGTTATACGTCAACCCAACAACAGTAATTCTAACTCATGTTCCCAAATTTAAGCAGTGCTGTTAGAGCTGTACTAGTCCAGTGGACGCATCACCGAGAAGGCTAATTGATTAAAGGACAATTTTTGCCATTCGTAAACCGCAAAATTTTGCCTCGCTTATCGAAACCCTCTCTCCCAGTGAGACTAGCCTCCTTTAGCTCAAGCAAGCTATAGACAGCCGGCTGCCCTCGTTTAAGAAGAATTCGTCTAGCCTTAATATGTTATGTTTTCTGACATCAAATGTTAACTGATTCATTGGTTTCGTCGACGTTTAGTTTTCTCAAAATGATTGGGCTAAAAAATTAAACTAATGCAAAGATAATAAATGGGGTACAATCTTCTAACTGTATAGGCGTTTGAATTGATGTTCTTGAAATGAAACTTTTTTTCATTGGGTAAAATGGACGATTCTTGGGGTGTCTAATTTTTTAATGTCTAACCCTGGAAAATTTTTTAAGCAATGTTTTTATAGCTGCGAAGCTGTAAGCTGAGCGTAGCTATATTGCGGTGCTCTTGGTTTTTTACAATTCAAAGAATTTGAATTGTATTGGGGCGCTGTCTTTTTTTTAAGATCTGTTCACACATTTTCATGATTTTTGAAGTCAAATTGGAGTGGTGATTATGGTCACGCCGAAACAGGAAATGGAGCGAAAAAGCGAGTGGTTTTGCGGCGTGAATTTTTTTCGCTAGTGGTTTTTTGTTCACATGCGGCAATTTCACTCTGATTTTTAATAGCCGCCCTCATCTTCTCAGCCGGCTATTATAGCGCTCCTATTTTTTTTTACTTCGTCGAATAAAAAAAAGTTTCGCTTTACCTCATTTTGCCGCCTTTTCAACATTTTGCGTGAAATCTTTTTGACTTCTCTAGGCTAGTTTCTCTCGTCTCTCATTCTGCTAAAAGTGATTTTGAACATCAGTTGCTCAGCAAACCAATTCAAAATGAACAGAGTCAGTATAAAAAATTGAAGTCAGAAATAGAAACGGGATAAACCCATAAAGCCCAATTTTAGATGCCCGCTATTTGAACGTCGTTCCTATAAATATTAGTTACCTCTCTCTAATGCTTATTGTTATTGATAGTAGCCCCTGTAGCCTCTCTCTAAGAAACAGAAGTATGTTCAACTACGAAATGCCATCAAAATAAATTGGACTTAAAAAAATGTTTTTGTACAAAAATCTTTTTCATTATCTTCTGTGATTTCAATCCCAATCATGCTTATTGGAATCAATGGCGGCTATTTTCCGGCAATCTGCCGGGTATGTTTACTGTTTTTTCGATTTTTTTGGATCGGTTTTTTTCTAAATAGTTTTCCCAATCCATTCACAGCTCATTCTGGACCTAATTTTTGTTAGAATCAGAATTACATATCTCACTAGTGGTTTTTTTGTTCTCCCTAGCAGCATTTTGACATTGATTTTCTGTTTTTTTTGTTTTTTTTCATCTGATTTTTTTTAGAAATGATTTTCCCAATTCACTCATTGTCCGTTCTAGGTCTAGTTGTTTGTTAAGTCAATGAAAATTCTTTGAATTGTACGTCAGGACTTGTCCTGCTATGTTTTTTGTTTCGTCGTCTGACGCTCTTTTTTCGTTTTACATTTGTTCACACAGCAAAGCTGAAAGTCAAATTTTCTGAATGACTTCTTCCTCTCACTAACGGCATTTGCGCGCGTGACGTCATTTATCACTCGCTTTAGCGAAAGTTTTTAGGTTATTTGCGTGATTAGATTTTGATCATACGTGACTTACCTCACTCAATAAAATGACTTTTGCACTTTAAAACTTAAGTTTAATTTGAATTTGTTTAAGGTCAAAGGAACTCATATGTGCAGTGAAGGTCCCTAATAAGAGGCTTCTGTGGAATGAATTTCAATAAGCTTTATTAATTTATCGCTGAATGTTTTTTAGCTTAGTTTTTTTTGAGCGGCGTCGATTTTTTTTAAAATTTAGATCTGTATCTGTTTCTATCTCTATTATATGGCACGCAGGTCTATTCTTTCGCAGCTATTCCGGCAATCTGCCGGCTATGTTTTTATAAGGGAGAAGAGAATGAACTTGAAAAAATTCTTTCTAGTAATTTTTCTGAAATGATCTGGTTAGCCTTGTTGTCGTGGGAAAGAATTTTTTACGAAGTCTGATGCCGGCTAATACTTGTCGATTTCAATGAGCATTGTATTTTTTAAGCTTCAAAAATGTGATATTTCTTTATATTTGGTATACAATGTTGGTGTTATAAATCAATAGTTGTGGGGTATTTGACTTGACAACAAAGCGACTATGTTGGCATAAAGTCGCATTAAAATGGAGAGAATGTCACGGGATTAAGTGCGCAATTGAAGTGAGGCTTAAATGTGAACCCTCTTTATTTGAAAACGATCAATTAATCTCCCTGTATTCTATTCTTATAGTCTCAACTTAAGATGGGATTATCTCAGCTATATGAACAGTAATACCAGACAGGCAGTTTTTAACTATATACAACAAACAATATACAAGGACGCTGTTTACTAAACAGGTTTTTTTCATAACGTTTTTTTTAATTTCCTTAAAAGGCATCTATATTTATTTACCCACTCAGACACAACAGCTTAAAAAATTAAACGTTCAACAGGAAACCAAAACCAAATATCAATGAAAACAAAAATTGAAGATAATTTTAACTTCTGTTTTTAGGCTCAAAATGTTTAAATTCTCAGTGATTGCCTAAGTGTTGATTATTTTTCCTCAGTTGAGCTACAAAGTATGTGGATTATTTTTAATATGCCATGAGAGTAAATTGTCTCTGGTTGTTATTTGTGGTGCGTCTTTTTTGATTACTGTGAAACGATTTTCCGTTTTTCCATCGGTATTTTGAAGTCGATTTTTCGAATTTGCATTCTCTCTGTCTGCAGCAATTAAAGTGTGCATGTGGTAAATATATAGGCACTGTGCATATTTTCAAGTGAAGCTTAATTGGTTTAATAATGCAGTCGTAGTACTGTTTGGTGTCTGGATATTAAATTACTGGAAGTTCTCCGTTCAACTTTTCATGCATTGTTTCTTGTAATTCCGTTTTGTTTTTAGGGTGTTTGTGGTAGATGGAAATTGTGTTCTTTTATGCGGAAGATGGAAATATTGCGTTCTAAAAGAACATCCCCTCGCCCCAATATCCAAAAAATAAAAAAGACCACACACCCCCCCCCCCCTCACTAAATGGCGAGATATACTATTTTAACACGTGCGGTGATAATGTGGCACATATATGAACGCACATTTGTGGAAATCAGTGGCGAATTGTCAACATGTGCGAAAGGCTATCTGCTGCAAATTTTTCATCAGCGGGTCCACTGCAACGATGCAAATTTTGAATTGAAAGTCATTCGCTTCTGTTTTAACTTTGCATCTGTTGATGTACTTCCTTCTTTAAATAGATCAGCAATGTTGCTACTTTTTATGGAAGTCGTGCATAGGCTTAATGCTGCTGCAAGCAATAGTTTTTAATAGGCGCACAACATAGGTTCAGACGGCGTTTTGACCTAAATGCGAAAGAAAGTAAAATTGCCGTGCGAACTAATTTTTTCTGAGCGAGAAAAGTTTTTTGATCATGCGCTTCGATCAGTGAATGACTTTTCGACTTTCAAGTCTTTTTTGACAGAATGGCGCATTTAGATTACCATTTTAGCAGTTTTGTCGTCCAATTATTCCACTTTTTTTGCTTTTACTTAAGTTGTTTGTGGAAATAATATTTAATAGTTTTAATTTTAAGTTGTTTTGATGTGAACCTCTGAAATTGATATCACAGTATTTTTGAAAGTCTAATAATGCGTTTTAAATGAGCACATAATTCACAATTTTTAAACTCTTTTTTGGTTTTTAAATTTTCTCTTTCGGATCTTAAAGCAGTTTTTTTTTACAAAAATTAATGCATGTGTCTATTCCTCTTTGATATCTCAGGCATTAAATGCCTTTTTATAACGTGAGGTATTTTTGTCAGGCTCCCAAACGGCTATTATTTAGGCGCTCTCTTTTTTATAATTAGCTTTACCTTTTGATCACGTTTTTCGTTTCACATAAGTCACGACTTTAACGTTTGACTTCTGACTTAATTCACTCGCTGTCTCAACTGATTGGTTTTTAAATGCATTCACTCAATGAATGGATTTAAAAATGGATTTAAATTTAGAATCCAACCGAAACCCCGTCGAATTAGAACCCTTTTGACACTGAAAAAAAATAGAAAAAAAATTTGGTCCATCTATCTCTTCTTTTTCCCCTTTGTTTCAATCCCGATGTGCATCAAGCGCGTCAACGGCGGATATTTTACGGCAATCTGCTGGTTGTGTTATAGAATTTTACACATCATTTCCCGATTTTGGCAGTGTTTTGTCCAATTTTTTTTGTTTTTTGTTTGTTTTTTTTTCATTTAACTACTGGAAAGTCTTTTTGTGCACTGTCGGGTTTCATAGTTTTCTTTTACTAATAATTGAAAGATTTTGTGTCGTTCAGTTTTTAGAACTGCAATTTTTTTTTCATGATTGCAATTTTTGAAAAGTGTTTGTAAAATTTTTAAGCAAAATATTTTATTGTTTCATTCTTTGAACCCTGTTTCTACGTTTAATCTATGCAGGAGGATAGCTACGTAACTTTTTTCCTGCTTAACAAAGATATATTGTTGTTTTTCTACTTCATTTTTTTGATTTTCAATTTTCAAAAACAAGAAATAAAACTAGCCTCACTAAACCGTGGCTTGCTGCTGATGAAGCCAACTGCTCGGTGGTCGTTTGAGAGCATTTCGCCCGACGTTAGTCGGTTATTTTTTATTCAGTTCATTGGTTTTTGAATCAAAGCCTTGTGCCTGTAGGCTCTATTTACTACAAAAGAAGCATGATTCTTTTGCTACAATGTCGTTTCTTTCTATGCAATTGGACAGAAAATTTGAGAAATTTTACAGAATTTTTTTCTCGCTTTTTTTTTCAAAAATAGACCTGTTTCGGAGCTCATTAAATCATGGCTGATATTTTGTGGTTGGGTAATTAGTTTTATTAAACAACGATTTTCGTTTTTATGCTTGCTTGTACTACATATTTCTTAATTTTTCATGTTATTTTTCGGCAATATTTTTTGTGCTTTGACTTAACACTGTTGTTTTCTCTGCATTGATGGCTTCTGCATGGAGATATTGGCTGTTTGAAAAGCCAGTTCTTTCGGAAGATACGACTTCGAGTCGTTTCCGGAATTCTTCGGGTTATGTTTTTTATTTCGTCAAGATTTTTGTTACGATCATATGACGTCACAGCAACTTCAAATCTGCTTTTTGTTCATTCGTTCACGCAAATTCAGCACTGAAGTGCGTGCTTGGCGTCATTTCTTACTCTTAGTGGGGCAAGTTTTTGTACATTCGCGTGATTAAGTTTTTGGGCGCACGTGTCTTACCTCACTCTAAAAATGACTTCCTCTCTTTGAAATGGACTCTTCTTTACTTTAATTCAGTGTGTCGCTCTAAATGAAGGTTATTTGAGTGCAGCTAATAGAGGCAACAATGACATACAGATTATTAATCAAAGTGTAGCATCTGATCCTTTAATGAAAAGATTAATATTTTTGGTCTGTCTTTTAGACTGTTTTTTTAGACGACAGATCTACGAAGCTATTGCAGCTATTTTCTGGCAATCTGCCAGCAATGTTTTAAATGCTCTTTGGTTGTTCTTTTATCATTGTCAAAAAGTCGCTCTTGATATTGAATCATTGCTGATAATGGCGCCTCTTTGCTAAGACGCATTTTGAAAGCTATTTATGATGTTTGATTTTAGCTCCCCCTTACACTGCAGTAGCCTCCTCCTCTCTCAGTAGCACTCAAAATGCTGGACACACAAATCAGACAGAAGCTCCCCCTCCCCCCTACAGTACAGCTATCGCCTCTCCCTCCTCCCCTGTCTCTCCACTCATGCCTCAATCCCCTCCCTTGAGTGACGTCACTGATAATGGCAGCAGACGGCAAATTACTGGTGAGAAGAAAATTGCTACTGGACTAAGCCGCAGCATTGAGTTAAAATTCATAGTATACTTTCTCACGATTTCAATCTATGAGTTAACATTAATATCTGCAGAAATATATGCAAGAAAATTCAAAGCAGTAGAAATTAATGGACAGATAAGTGCGGCAGCTCTTTCTTCAGATCTGTCGAATTTTTGTCACGCTGATTGTTCAGGTTAAGTTTTGGCGTTTCAGGGTCTAATTTTTCAACGTAACTAGTTCGAATGGAAAATCTTATGAAGTAACTCTTCTCAAATAGCAGCTGATGTCTTCTTAAGAGAAGCAGAAGTAATGCCGAGCTTTCAAATTTGTTAGGGAGTAAACCCGGAGGAAACCACACGTCTAAGGGAAAATTTACATCCAAAATTGGTAAAATTGTAAAATTGGAGCCAAGAAAAGAACTCAAATTGAATTTTTCATTTTTGATATCAGAGGTTCTGAGTAATTTCAAACAGATTTTCGTTACTTCGAATTATGTGTTGTTGAGTCCTGAGTTTTAGTGCTTGGTTTCAAGACAAGCAAATAATAGGAGAAAGTGGAAGTCTACGAGTTCTATAATAGCCTTGCTATCGTTTTTCAGTTGCTAGATCAAGTGCTCTAGCAGGCAACAATATCGATATGCGATAACATATAAGACGATTTTATCACAGGTATCAAAATAGAACAATTTTTGTGGAATCTTTGCTAGCTTTTTCGAAACTTACTTGCCAAGGTGTCAAAATAAAATTATGCACAAATATTTTCTCGTTAAACAAAACTAGGGAACGCGAATATAGAGCGTTGAAATAGGACCTCGATTGCTTTGCTGTTCCAGAATCGCATTAGCCTTACTGATATGGCTGTTTTGAACGAGAGTTTTTAAATCCAAAATTGTTAAATGACTTCGAACGCCGTAATAAGTTGAAAACGTGAAACGTAGATTTTTGTTTAACTGCTCTCTGAAAATTGTTTCCAAGGTTTTGTGTCGGGTGGGTCTATATCTGCCTCTGAGCGTATTGATATGCTTCAATTGATGTAAGAGCAGTGAAATTGCACAAAAATTTTTACCTTTGTGACCAATTGGGGAAAAAAATTGGCTGAGTTTGCTTTAGGTCCTGTGCCTCCACCTGGATCACCTCCCTTCACGACCACCAACAGTGGACCTGAACAGTCTCGCTACTCGTCATGCTCCAATCTCAACTCCACTACGACGAGTAAGACTCTCAAATATCATCAGTATGAAGACATTCTTAGAAATGGTTCTTTCAAGTGTAATTGAAGTGTAATTTTATTTTTTTTATCATAAACTAATTTTTTTGATAAAAAGAATCCTCACGACCGAAGAGACAAGGAAGCCAAAGTTCAAGGTTTGCTCAAAACTTGCGACAAATTCAGTACAATTTTCCTATATACTTAAGATCTCCGTTACGAGAAACATGTTTTTAATAGCCGCCCTCATCTTCTCAGCCGGCTATTATAGCGCTCCTATTTTTTACAATTCAAAGAATTTGAATTGTATTGGGGCGCTGTCTTTTTTTTTTTAAGATCTGTTCACACATTTTCATGATTTTTGAAGTCAAATTGGAGTGGTGATTTTGGTCACGCCGAAACAGGAAATGGAGCGAAAAAGCGAGTGGTTTTGCGGCGTGAATTTTTTTCGCTCTAATTTTAAATTAGAGTGAGAAAATGGTGTTTGAACAAAAATTCGGTTTCTCGGTAGTGGTTTTTTGTTCACATGCGGCAATTTCACTCTGATTTTTACTGTTTTTTCGATTTTTTGGATCGGATTTTTTTCTTAATGGTTTTCCCAATCCATTCACAAGTCATTCTAGGCCTAGTTTTTTATTTGAAATGAATTTTCGTTTCTCGCTAGTGGTTTTTTTGTTCACATGCGGCATTTTGACATAGATTTTCTGTTTTTTTTTTTGATTTTGTATTTGATTTTTTTTAAATGATTTTCCCAATTCACTCATAGTCCATTCTAGGTCTAGTTTTTCTGTTTAGTCAATGAAAATTCTTTGAATTGTACGTCAGGACTTGTCCTGCTATGTTTTTTACTTCGTCGAACTTTATTTCGCTTTACCATTTTGCCGCTTTTTCGACATTTTGCGTGAAATCTTTTTGACTTCTGTAGGCTAGTTTCTCTCTTCTCTCATTCTGCTAAAAGTGATTTTGAACATCAGTTGCTCAGCAAAGCAATTCAAAATGAACAGAGTCAGTATAAAAAATTGAAGTCAGAAATAGAAACGGGATAAACCCATAAAGCCCAATTTTAGATGCCCGCTATTTGAACGTCGTTCCTATAAGTCTTAGTTACCATCTCTTATGCTTATTGGTATTGATAGTAGCCCCTGTAGCCTCTCAGAAGAAACAGAAGTATGTTCAACTACAAAATGACACCAAAACAAATCGGACTTAAAATTTTTTTTGTACAAAAATCTTTTTCAATATCTATTCGTTCAATCCCAATCATGCTTATTGGAATCAACGGCGGTTATTTTCCGGCAATCTGACGGGTATGTTTAATAGGTACGATAGCTGAGCGGAGCTATTGGCCTTCCCTTGTTAATAGCCGCCTCAGCTTCTCACCCGGCTATTATAGCGCTCTTTTTTTAAAATTCACAGAATTTGAATTGTAGCGCTGTCTTCTTAATTGTTCTCCAACGAAGATTGTAGCAATTATATTAGTCCTGTCGGTCGTTTTTTATGCGATTTTTCGCTTGACCGATTTTTTGTCTGACGCTTTTGAATTTTCTTCCTCAAAAACGGGAAAAAACAGGTAGCGCCCAGCGGGCATTAAGTGCTCTTAGAGCTTTTCAGCTCTGTTTCAGCTCAAACTGTTGGAGACTTATGCTTATACTAATGGTGTGAAGGGCGGTTCTTAGAGGTTGAAGACACCCCCACTATTGCCCCCCAACGCGCTGTTGCCTCCCACCCCAGTGTTGCTCCACCCTTCCGCCCATTCCCCCCCCCCCCCCCCCCCCCCCGTGACTAGCTACTTACGAATAACCGCTTGCTAAAAACGCAAATTTGTACTATTTTGCAATTTTTTTTCAAGCTTTTTGAAAATTTTTGACATTCTTTGATTTTTTCAGCCCTAGGTGTGTCAAGGAACCTCCTTTAGGCTTTAATAATAGGTTACGGCTTAGTTTTTAGTGGTAATGGAAAAAAATTTCAACATTTTAACATCACGAATTTTCGTATTTTTTTTGACAAACCGTGCAATTTTTTCAAATATTTTGACTTTTTTCCTTATTCAGGTCTTTCCAGACCCAGGAGCCAAAAAACTTCTCAAGGGTTTTTGTAATAAGTTACTGACAAGTTTTTATTGGCCATGGAATAGTTTTTCAACTTTTTAAAGTCACGAATTTAAGCAATTTTTTGTTAAAACTTGCAATTTTTTCAAGTTTTTTGAAAATTTTTGTCATTTTGTAGAGTTTTCCCGCCTCAAGAGCCTACAAACCTCCTCCAGGGTATGGCAGTAAAAAACTGCATAGTTTCTATATGTAAGGAAATGTTTTTCAGGATTTTAGCATAAAAAATTTAAGCAATTTTTAAAATATTTGCTTTTTTTTCAAGTTTTTGAAATTGTTTGTCGTTTGTTTTAGTTTTTTGCAGCCTCAAGAACCAGAGAACCTCCTCTACGGTTTATCAATCGGTTACTGTATAGTTTCTAGATGTAATGGATTGTCTTTCCAGATTATAACATCACGATTTATAGGATTTTTTCGTCAAAACTCGGCAATTTTTCTTCAATTTTTTGACATTTATAGTCATTATTAAGGTTTTTTAAGCCTCTAGGGTCAGAATACCTTCGTTAGGGTTTGTTTGTTACTGGAAAATTTTTGTTGGTCATGGATTAATTTTCAACTTCTTAATATTACAAGTTTTAGCAATTGTTTTTAATAAAGCTTGCGATTTTTAAATTTTTTTTGGTCAATTTTTAGGTTTCTCTAGCCTCAAGAGTCAGGGAACTTCCTCTAGTGTTTTATAATATGTTACTTTTTTGTTTATAGATGTGATGAAATGTTCTTCAAAATTTTAATATCACGAATTTAAGCACTTTTTTTAAAATATTTGCATTTCAAATTTTCATATTTTTGGACAATTTTTATGTTCCAAATTATTGTATCTCTATGAGCCTGTGAAACTATTTCAGGCTTCAAACAGGAATACTGGATAATCTCCTGAGAGCATGAAATGGTTCTTAACATATTATTATCTTGAATTTTAGCAAGATTCTTTTTAAATTTGCAATTTCAAAATTTTTGTGCTTTTCTGAGTTTAACGACCGTTACTGGCCAACGAAACTTTTTAGGTTTCGGAGATGGGTTATTTGACAGAACTTTCAAGACAAAAAATGGTTTTGAGTTTTTTTGCTGCAAAATTGAAGACTTTTTTTTAATTTTGCCTTTTTCAGATTTTTTCCAAAAGATTCATTTATTAACAAGGCTAGAAAACAAGGCTAGAAGATGCAGACTCGCATCCCATCATGGAAAATATTCCGGTCTCTCTTTCTCTCTCTCTCTCTGTGTTGGTTAGGAGGGTTCCCTTCCTTCTCTTGTTCCCGTTTTATCTCTCTCTCTCACTCTTTGTTTATGCCGCACTTCAGCTTCTGTTATAAGGCGTAATGTCATCATCTCTGATCCTCATTAACAAGAATGAGTAGAATTGTTTTTTTTTATAAATGACCTAACAGGCACATTCTAGGGAATCATCGTTAATTGCTCCCAAAAGCAAATTGTAACAAATATATTAATCCTGTTTGTGTCTTTTATGCAATTTTTCGCTTGGCCGATTTTTCGTCTGACCCATTAGACTTCCGACTTCACAAACAAGATTAAGACGTAGCGCTCAGAGGTCACTAAACCGTGGCTCGCTGCTGATGAAGTCAACCGCTTGCCGGTCATTTGAGAGCAATTCGCCCGACGTTTGTGGGTTTTGTTTTTTACGACTCGAAGAGGAGTATTGGAGAAGTCCTTTTATTAATAGCCGCACAGCGATAGCTGGGGCTATTATTGGCCTTCTCTTGTTTTATTTCGTCGTTGCGATTTTTGTTACGACCATATGACGTCACAACCACTTCAAACCTGCTTTTTTTCATTCGTTCATGCAATTTCAACTGAATTGCGTGGGTGACGTCATTTTTCGCTCTTAGTGGAGCGAGTTTCATTTGTACATTCGCGTGATTAAGTTTTTGGTCACACTTGACTTAACTCACTCACAAAAATGACTTCCTCACTTTTATATACTTTAATTCAAAGAGAAGGTCAAATGGAAATGGGTGTTTGTCACTCTAAATTTTCTGAGAGAGCAGCTGTTATTAGAGAGTTATTAGAGAGCAGCTAAAAACTAAGGTTATTAGAGGCAGCAAAAACCTATGCATTTTTACCCATATCAGCCTTCAATGAAAAGAAAAAATTTTTGTGTGTCTTTTTTACTGTTTTTGTTTGAGACTGCAGATCTACGAAGCTATTGCGGCTATTTTCTGGCAATATGCCAGCTATGTTTATTCAATTTTTTGGAGTAATTTTTAAAGCGGGAAATGAAACGCGTGAAAAAATTTGGAGTGATTTTGGTGCTGATCAAAAGTGAAGAGGGGAGCGAAAAGAGGGTGGTTTTTGTTCATACCGCTGTTTTTGAGAGAGCGAGAAATTGACGTTTGAAAATATTTTCTCTAAGCGAGCGAAAATTTTTTTGTTCACCTGCGGCTTTTAAAAATAGTTTGCAACTTTTGATGTTTATGCGGTTTGATTATTATATTCTATGAGTTTTAAGCTTGTTTTGATAGGAATTGAAGGTTTCAAGTAGCTAATTTGAGTTTAATGCTAATTTGGAGATTTTTGATCAGTTTTGCTGATTTTTAGACGAAATTTAATTATTTTTTTCCGTTTTTTTTTGTTTTAATGCTTTAAGTGGGGTTTGAGTAGAAGCTTGTTACTTAAGGAATGTTCAGATACCAATTGGCTAAAGTTTTCTTGGTATAAATTATTCTTTTCTGAGGAAAATTGACAGAAAAATTGAAAGTTCCTTAGCCTATTACGACTTGCCCATTGTTTTGCGAGCTTTTGGTTTCTTTAATTGCAAAAGAACTTCACTCGGCTTTATGTTTCCTTGTACTATTTATAAAACATTAGTTTTTTCTAGTTTTTTTTGTTAAATTGGTTTTTGAATGCCGTTTCTATTCTTCCTTAATTTTTTTATGGCGTTTGTGCAGGTTCAGGGTTCACAATAGTTGTTCTAGTTGTGTAGTCGAAAGTATGGGCAATTTTTTCCTTCGAGTCGTTTCCAGAATTCTTCCGGCTGTGTTTTTTAAGATCTGTTCACACAATTTCATGATTATTGAAGTCAAATTGGAGTAGTGATTTTGGTCACGCCGAAACAGCAAGTGGAGCGAAAAAGCGAGTGGTTTTGCGGCGTGAAATTTTTTGGCTCTAATTTTAATGTAGAGTGAGAAAACGGTGTTTGAACAAAAATTCGCTTTCTCGCTACTGGTTTTTTGTTCACATACGGCAACTTCCCTTTGACTTTTACTGTTTTTTCGATTTTTTGGATTGGATTTTCTTCTAAAGGGTTTTCCAATCCATTCATAATTCATTCTATTCCTTGTTTTTGTTTCAACCAAATTTTCAATTTTCGCTAGTGGTTTTTTGAAAATTCTTTGAATTGTACGTCAGGACTTGTCCTGCTATGTTTTTTTACTTCGTCGAACTTTTTTTCTCTTTACCCATTTTGCCGCTTTTTCGACACTTTTCGTGAAATCTTATTGACTTCTCTAGGCTAGTTTCACTCTTCTGTCATTCTGCTCAAAGTCCTTTGTAAACAGCAGCTGCTCAGCAAAGCAATTCAAAATGAAGAGAGTCAGTATAAAAAAATTAAAGTCAGAAATAGAAACGTGGTAAACCCATAAAGCCCATTTTTAGATGCCCGGTACTTGAACTTTGTTCTCATAAGTTTAAGTTACTATCTATAATGCTTATTGGTGTTGATACTAGACTCTGTAGCCTCTCCTTGAGAGACAGGGTCGATTAGGGTTTCTGTTCGATTAGAGTTCGCAAGAGACTTTCATTTGGCTCAATTAGTATCTGAAATGAAAGTCTTGTAGTAGGAAATACTGCGTATGGTCCAGACAAGATAGACGTAGTGATAGTCACAGAAACAACATCACAGTTGCAATTGTGATCACAGCGCTAAAAGATAAAGAATGACTACACTACATGTTTGGTCCAGACAACACATGATCTGCTATGTCCCGAAAGATGGTTTTAAGGAGACTTGAGGCTCACGGGACTAAACTCCTCAAAGAGCTAGACCCCAGATGGTCTTTGCACCGATGCTCTGGTCTTAAAGCCTATTACGACTTGCCCATTGTTTTGCGAGCTTTTGGTTTCTTTAATTGCAAAAGAACTTCACTCGGCTTTATGTTTCCTTGTACTATTTATAAAACATTAGTTTTTTCTAGTTTTTTTTGTTAAATTGGTTTTTGAATGCCGTTTCTATTCTTGCTTAAATTTTTGGCTTTTGTAGATAGGGTTCGCAATAGATGTTCTAGTTGTTTAGTCATAAGTATGAGTAATTTTCGCCTTCGGGTATTTTCCGGAATTCTTCGGCTATGTTAAGATCTTTTCACACATTTTCCTGGTTTTTGAAGTAAAATTGGAGTAATGATTTTGGTCACGCCGAAATAGGAAGTGGAGCAAAAAAGCGAGTAGTTTTGCTGCGTAAAATTTTTTTGCTCTAATTTTAAAGTAGAGTGAGATTGATTTGTTGGAATAAAAATTCGCTTTCTCGGTAGTGGTCTGTGGTTCACATGCGGCAATTTCACTTTGATTATTTTTACTGTTTATTCGATGTTTTGTATAGGATTTTTTCTAATTGGTTTTCCCAATCTATTCATAGTTTATTTTAGGCCTAGTTTTTTAAAACCAAATTTCTCTTTCTCGCTAGTGGTTTTTTATTCACTTGCGGCTTTTTGACATTGATTTTCTGTTTTTTTTTTAAATTTGTTCATGACTTTTTAAAAAATGGTTTTTCCAATTCACTCGTAGCCCGTTCTAGGTCTAGTTTTTTGTTTAGTCAATGAGAGTTCTTGGAATTGTACGTCAGGACTTGCCCTGCTATGGTTTTTTTTCTCTAACTTTTTGATCACGTTTTTCGTTTTACATAAGTCACTTTCACGTACGTTTCAATTCTGACTTACCTCACTCACTATTTCAACGGAATGGTTTTCAAATCCATTCACTCAATGAATTACGCAAGATAGTGAATACAATCAAGGTTCAAAGAGCAAAATCAAAGTAGATGGGATAAACCGATAAAACCCGGTCATAAAGTCATTGAGATTTAGGTTATCAAAGTTCATTAGAGTGTTTGCTAGCTGACATTGGTATTAAGCTTATTAGCTTTCAGTTTAGAAGCTGAAATAAGTATAGTTTTAGAATCCAGCTGAAACTGCACGCTGAATTAAAACACTTTTTGACACTGAAAAAATAGACAAAAAATTGGTCTATTTATCTCTTCTTTAATAGCCGCACAGCGATAGCTGGGGCTATTATTGGCCTTCTCTTGGTTTTTTTCGTCGTCGCGATTTTTGTTACGACTATATGACGTCACAACCACTTCAAATCTGCTTTTTTTTTATTCGTTCATGCAATTTCAACTGAATTGCGTAGATGACGTCATTTTTCGCTCTTAGTGGAGCGAGTTTTATTTGTTCATTCGCGTGATTAAAGTTTTGGTCACATTTGACTTAACTCACTCTCAAAAATGACTTCCTCACTTTGAAATTGACTTTATTTACTTTAATTCAAGAAATAAGGTCAAATGGGTGTGTGTCACTCTAAATGAAGGTTATTTGAGATCAGCTAATAGAGGCAGCAAAAACTTATATTGATTTTTTGTCAAAATTTAACGAATTTTTTTATTCTGTCTTTACTGTTTTTTTGAGACTGCAGATCTAAGATGCTATTGCGGCTATTTTCCGGCAATCTGCCAGCTATGTTTTTTTTGTTTCAATCCTGATGTGCATCAAGCGCGTCAACGGCGGCTTTTTTCTGGGAATGTGACCGCTATGTTTTATATTTGAGAATACGAGTAGCTTCAGTTCGAGTAATAGTTATGCTATTTAAATTATAATCCCCGATTTGAATAATGGTTATTTTGTGAACGTGGCAGTGTTTAACCAAAAGATTGGTTTTAATTTGCACATTTCCTTAGAAAAAATGGAATGGTGTTAACTCGGCACAGGGATTGTCGGATGCTAGATTTGGAGGAGTATGGAGCTGCGTGATTTTTCCAATAGGATGTATAAAGTGTTATGGCTGCTTTCTCTTAATAGGCTACATGAACCATGATCAATGTAACAGTGAGCTTTACTTTATGTGATAATTCTTGTGGGAATTTGAAGAAGGAAATAGATCTTAATGTGATGTTAACAGGTCGGCACAACTCGGTATCATTCGGAAATAGTCCCACAGTTTTCAACGGGTACAGTCGCAGTATGAGCACAACCCAAACCCTCCCAAGGCTAAATGCCACTGAGACACAGTTCTCCTCCAACGGTATGGGAAGAAACAGAAAGCCATCTTTGGCAGCCATTGGGTTTGATCCTAATCACGATTTGTCAGCTATGTTTGGTGGTGCAGGTGTACATGGGGCAGGTCTGTATGGAGTGGGGTGTGATCGCGGGAGGAGTAACGCCAGTCGTGCTTCTAGAGGTGGCGGAGGTGCTTTGACATGCACGTGTTACTCCCATACTTCCAATACTACTACTCTTGGTTAGGTTTTGTCCTTTTCATCCTCTTCGAGGCGATTCAATACGGCATGTTGGAAATATTCGCTAAGTGGTGCTTTACGTTTAATTTCTTTTGAACGAAGCTCATAGCAATTACTGTAAACGTGTTGGTCTTTTTTATGCAACTTTTTTGGCTTGACCATTTTGCGCTTTTCTAGAACATTCTTTGACTCCTCAAGTGACTTTTTCACGCTTTCGTTCTTCATTTTTGAGTGATCTCTATTGCTCTCACTCCGAAGTAAAGCTTGTTGCTAAAATGAAATTGATTGCAGCATAACAAGAAAAAGGGCCTGATAGCCGAATGGGCAGTGCTTCTGGTCAGGGAGCGGGAAGTCAATGGTTCGAATCCCAGCGTGGTAAACTATTTTTGCACCCTTAAGGAAAAATTTATCAAGGCTACAACCCCTGAATTAAATTGCCTCGCCTGTCGCTGGTTTTTTAACAGCCGCTCAGCGATAGCTGGGGCTATTATTGGCCTTCTCTTGTTTTTTTTGTCATCGCGATTTTTGTGACGACCATATGACGTCACAACCACTTAAAATCTGCTTTTTGTTCATTCGTTCATGCAATTTAAACTGAAGTGCGTGCGTGACGTCATTTTTCGCTCTTAGTGGAGCGAGTTTTTTTGTTCATTCGCGTGATTTTTGGTCACACTTGACTTACCTCACTTACAAAAATGACTTCCTCACTTTGAAATAGACTTTTATGTACTTCAATTCAAAGAGATAAGATCAAATGGAAATGGGTGTTTGTCACTCTAAATTTTCTGAGAGAGCAGCTGTTATTAGAGAGTTATTAGAGACCAGCTAAAAACTAAGGTTAAAAGAGGCAGCAAAAACCTATACAGATTTTTGATCAAAGTATAACATCAGCCTTCAATGAAAAGACGAATTTTTTGGGTCCGTCCTTTTTACTGTTTTTTTAAGACTGCGGGTCTACGAAGCTATTGCAGCTATTTTCTGGCAATATGCCATCTATGTGTTTATTTACGATATTTACAAAAATATTTTGCGCAATTGATATAGAATATCTAGAGGTCTGTGAGTTGAAGAAGTAGCAATTTCATCGTCCTAAATATTAAACGCGTGAGCTCTAAAATGGGACAAATTTTTTATATTTTTAAGGGGCCTCTTGAAGCGCATGTTTAGGGGCCGCATTGAGCAGAGTGGTTAAGCGAACATATCGAGAGAGTTCAATGACCTAAAATGCTCAAAATAGATGGGTGAGAACCGAACTTGGGACAAAAGACTGTTAGTCAGGTGCATTTACCAAGAGGCAAAGAGGGCTTGAAAGTATGCTCGCCCAGAGGGAGGTTTTACTGTCCTGGGTACTACGTGTTTTTTAGTTGCTCCAGAACTGACTTTTTGTAAACAAGTTCTTATTGTAAACGTGTGTTTTTCTCCAAAGTTTTAGCTGTGCTATTCTGCGCTATTCTAGAACACTCTAAGCTTCCATCTAAGTTTTTTCACGCGTTACATTTTGATTTTTGCGTGATCTCAAGTGCCCTCAGTCGGAAATATGTTTCTTGAGAAAAATAAAATCGATCGAGAAAGGGTGGCTTGTGTATGCTTAAGTTTGAGGTCTTGAGGCTTTCGTAATTTTTGTCCTTGTTCATTTTTTGAAGCACTTGGCTGAAGTATTAGCAAAGAGAGTTAAGTTAGAGCTTAAGCGAATTAATTGAAAAGCTCAGTACTTCACAAACAGCACTGTTAGTTTTTTAATAGCCGCCCTCATCTTCTCAGACGGCTATTATAGCGCTCCTATTTTTTTTACTTCGTCGAACTTTTTTCGCTTTACCATTTTGCCGCTTTTTCAGCATTTTGCTTGAAATCTTTTTGACTTCTCTAGGCTAGTTTCTCTCTTCTCTCATTCTGCTAAAAATGAATTTGAACATCAGTTGCTCAGCAAAGCAATTCAAAATGAACAGAGTCAGAATAAAAAATTGAAGTCAGAAATAGAAACGGGATGAACCCATAAAGCCCAATTTTAGATGCCCGCTTTTTGAACGTTGTTCCTATAAGTCTTAGTTACCATCTCTTATGCTTATTGGTATTGATAGTAGCCCCTGTAGCCTCTTAGAAGAAACAGAAGTATGTTCAACTACAAAATGCCACCAAAACAAATCGGACTTAAAAATGTTTTTGTACAAAAATCTTTTATTTTCAATATCTATTCTTTCAATCCAATCATGCTTATTGGAATCAACAGCGGCTATTTTCCGGCAATCTGCCGGGTATGTTTATTTAATTGCTCTCAAAGTAAGTTTGTAGCAATTATATTAGTCCTGTTGGTCTTTTTTATGCAATTTTTCGTTTGACCGATTTTTCGTCCTCAAACAAGATAAACAGGTAGCGCCTAGCGGGCATTAGGTGCTCTTAGAGCTTTTCAGCTCACTAGTCACCAACTATGCGATTCACAGAATCTGTTTTGGAGACTTATACTTATGATTTGAAGGGCGGTCCTTAGAGGTTGACCCCTTTAATTTAATTATCCAAGTTGCAGTGGTTCAAGTCCTCAACTTAAAATAACCAAAATATGTAGCGAGGAAAATTACCGACAAATTCTGTACGTACCAGCCTCCTATTGCTAACTCAATAACGTAAGCGCATCATTGCTGCAACCTTCTGGTGTCTTTCTGGGCTCTGACTAGTAAGCTACTCTCAATACGTAGCCGTAATGTTACGTTCATTATTCTGAAAGACAAAATGTGTGCCCGTAGGATGTGGAAATTGTACTGGCAACAACAGTCGTATGAACACTGGCGGACTTCTGGTCAGCAGTGGATTATCCACTGGAGTTGGAGGGGCAGCAGGAGTCAGCGTGCGATTTCCAGGTCCTAAGCGGCACAATAGTATCTCTCTGCACCACTCGCTGGGATTGGGTGGAATAGGCGGAGTAGGTGGAGGCGGAGGGGGAGGTGGAATCCACGGACACAGCTCTTCAAAGTATGACGACTATCCACATCATCATAACTATCACTCCTCCTCATCACACAAAGATCACTTCAGGTTATCCAATCATCGTCATCTTTCATTCTTTCGCGATTTTAGGTTTAAACACGGAATTGCATATATTAAAATACCACAAGTCTGCAGGTTCAACGTTTTCATTGCAAAATCAACCTATATGCAATGCCAAAGTTCAAATAAACAATGCGTGTTTGGAAGTCATTGCGTGGATCTGCAGAAGGCAAGATTAATAGCCGCCGTCAGCCTCTCAAACAGCTATTATTTAGGCGCTCTCCTTTTTTTACAATTCAAAGAATTTGAATTGTATTGGGGCGCTGTCTTTGTTTAAGATCTGTTCACACATTTTTGAAGTCAAATTGGAGTTGTAATTTTGGTCACGCCGATACAGGAAATGGAGCGAAAAAGCGAGCAGTTTTGCGGCGTCAATTTTTTTGCTCTAATTTTAAAATAGAGTGAGAAAACGGTGTTTGAACAAAAATTTGCTAGTGGCTTTTTGTTCACATGCGGTAATTTTAATTTGATTTTTGTTGTTTTATCGATTTTTTTCTAAATGGTTTTCCCAATCCATTCATAGTTCATTCTAGGGCTAGTTTTTGTTTGAAACAAATTTCCTTTTCTCGCTAGTAGTGTTTTGTTCACATGCGGCATTTTGAAATTGATTTTCTGTTTTTTTTTGTTTTTTGATCTGATTTTTTAAATGGTTTTCCAAATTCTTTGATCGTCCATTCTAGGCCTTTGTTAAGTCAATGTAAATTCTTTGAATTGTACGTCAGGACTTGTCCTGTTATGTTTTTTTAATTCGCTTTACCTTTTGACCAATTTTTCGTTTTACATATGTCACGATTTTCACGTCTGACGTACTTCACTCACTGTTTCAACTGAATGGATTTTAAATTCTTTCAAGCATTGAATTACGTGATTTAGTGAATATGATCAAAGTCAAAAGAGCAAAATCAAAAGAAACGGGATGAACCGATAAAGCCCGGTCATTAAGTCCTTTTGAATTAGGTTATCAAAGTTCTTTATAGCGATTGCTAGCTGATGTTAGTATTAAGCTTAATACCCTTCAGTTTAGAAGCTGAAGTAAGTATAGGTTTAGAATTAAGTGATACTGCACACTGAATTTGAACAATTTTTGAAACTTAGGAAAAAATTTTTTGTCAATTTCTTTTTTCTCTTTTTAATAGCCGCGAAGCGATAGCTGAGTCTATTACTGACCTTCTCTTGGTTTATTTATTTCGTCGTCAAGATTTTTATTACAACCCTATGACGTTACAATCACTGAATTTCAACTGAATTGCCTGTGCGACGTCACTCTTAATGGAGCGAGTTTTTTGTTCATTCGAGTGAATAAATTTTCAGTCACACGTGACTTACCTCACTCAAAAATGACTTCCTGACTCTAAAATTGTCTTATCTTTTCTATAATTCAAATGGATGAGGTCAAATGAGTGCGTTTCACTCTAAATGATGGGTATTTGAGGGCATCTAATAGAAGTAGCATTAAGTTAAACGGATTCTTAATCAAAAAGGTTAAGAAAGGGTTTTTGGGTCTGTTTTTTCAATTATTTTTTTAATAGACTGCATGTCTACGAAGCTATTGCTGCTATTTTCTGACAATCTGTCACTCTGTTTTTTTTTGCTGTTTCAATCACGATGTGCGTCTAGCGCGTCAACGGTGGCTATTTTTCGGCAATCTGCCGGCTATGTTTTTGTTTTCCTAGATTTTGTATGGTTCCATTACCTTCATCGGTTGCCCTTTAACAATCAATCAATTTATTGCTGAGTGTTTTCACGTAGCGGGGTTTCAAACCAACCTATTTAAAACGCTTGACTAAATTGCTGGCAATTGTTGCGTTTGTCATAATAACTGTTCGTACTGCCTTATTTCATATATTTTTTAAAAGCTAATTTGAGTGTATTAGAACTGTAGACATTTTTTTGTACATAAAAGTTTAACAGTTTTCAACTCCATCCATTTTTAGAAAATTTCCTGCTAGCTTTTTAATAGCCGCCGCCAGCTTCTCAGTGGCTATTTTTTTAGGCGCTCTCCTTTTTTCAATTCGCTTCACCTTTTGGTTCACCTTTTGGATCACTTTTTTGCTTTACATAAGCCACGAGTTTCTTGCCTGATTTCTGACTTATTCACTCACTGTTTCACATGAATGGATTTTGATTTCTTTCACATATTGAATTACGCTATGTAATGAATACGGTCAAAGTCAAAAGAGCATAATCAAAAGATCAAAAACAGGATAAACATATAAAGCGAGGTCATTAAGTCATAGTGCATTAGGTTATCAAAGTTTATTAAAGCGATTGGTAGCTGGCATTAGTATTATGCTCAATAGCGTTTAGTTTAAAAAGCTGGAGTAAGTGTATTTTTAGAATCTAACCAAATATGTAGAATTTGCACACCAAATAAAAAAATGACACTTAGAAAAATTCTGTCAATTTATGTCCCTTATTTTCTTTTTCTGTTTCCTTCCCGATGTGTGTCAAGCGGGTCAACGGCAGCTATTTTCCGACAATTTGCGGGTTATGTGCACCTGTGACCTTGTTGCCTCTATCTAACAAAATCTTAGCAATGATTTCTTGACATACTTAGCCTAATTGGGAAGTGGTTGCTAATTGTTCCAAAACTCCATGAAATTGAGGTTAGGAACTTAGACCAGCCCGACTTTTTTGTTAAGCAATTTCTTGTCGATGAGTATGTTTTCGGGAGAGATATAATTGTACCGTCAAAAAAATCTTGAAAATTGAGTCGCGTGTTGAAGGCCGATAAACTTATTCTTCCTCATCTCAAACGTTTCAAAAATGCTTCAGAATCTAAACTTGAATCTAAATGTATTTATACTTAAGATCTCTAATGGATATCTTGTAGATCTTTAATCGTGTCCTCTTTAATCGATCTTTAATAAGTAGCTGAAAATAATAAGTAGCTGAAAATAATAAGTAGCTGAAAATAATAAGTAGCTGAAAATAATGTTCAGATGCGAATATGCTCATCAGAGTTAGGCGATGCTGTTGCGTTGTTTGTTAGTTAGTTATATTAAGGTATCGTTTAATATCCAACTTCATTTTTCTCTGTTTCACTTTTTTATAGCTGCGAAGCTGTACGCTGAGCGGTGCTCTTGGTTTTGTTTCGTCGTCTGACGGTCTTCTTTGTTTTACATTTGTTCACACAGCAATATACACTCATATACTGTACACAATATATACACAAATACTGTATATGAACGTACATTTGTTCACACTCTTTTTTTACATTTGTTCACACAGCGAAGCTGAAAAAATCAAATTTTCTGAATGACTTATTCCTCTCACTAATGTTGTTTGCGCGCGTGACGTCATTTCTCTCTCTCTTTCTCTCGATCTCTCTCTCTCTCTCTCTCTCTCTCTCTCGCTCTCTCTCTCTCTCTACCAAAGGTTTTGTGTGATTAGAGTTTGATCATACGTGACTTACCTCACTCAATAAAATGACATTTGCACTTTAAAACTTTTGTTTAATTTGAATTTGTTTAAGATCAAAGGAAGTCATATGTGCACTAAAGGTCCCTAATAAGAGGCTTCTGCGGAATGAATTTTAACAAGCTTTATTAATTTATCACTGAATGTTTTACCTAGCTTTTTAGCTGCGATTTTTTTTCAATTTAGATCTGTATCTGTTTCTATCTGTATTATACGGCACGCAGGTCTTTTCTTTCGCAGCTATTCCGGCAGACTGCCGGCTATGTTCTTTATCGAGGATAAATTTCAAGAACTTTCGAAAATGAGCTGCTTTCAAGTTTTTGTAATCGCATACCCAATAATTATTGATACTTCATAAAATTTTAAGATTAAAATCATATTTGTGATTTATAGATATTCACACTCATAATTCAAAAAAGTTATAAACTCAGAACTTTTGATGGTAGAGTCTATGAATAGAAGTAGTCATATAACTTTCATTAACGAAGTTGTAAAAATTTTTTATACATTTTTAAAATTTTAAATCATGAATAGCGAATAACAAAAGTTTGTCTAACTGTAAATAGGAGGCAATGGAAGTGAAGAGAATTTTGTTTTTATCTTTGTTAAATGTTCCTCTCTGAAGACCATTCATTGAAAATCACTTCGGCAAATGAGCATGCATATTGATTGCATTAAGGTTGCATTTATTGCATAAGAAACTTCTAATCCCGACATCTGCAGCAAGACAATTACTGAAAGATTTTGATCGAGTCAAACAAGTCTGAGTTGGGCAGTCTGAGGGTTGATCTGTTGTATTTCAGATATTACAAGTACCCTTGAAGCTAACGAATGGTTGATGCAATAACCGACTTACCAAAGGAAGCGCCAAAATGCATGCGTAGGCCCCTCCAACTGCCAAGAATCGAAAAGAACAAAATAGCCGACGATCGACCAGCACCCCTTTGAGACAACTAAATCCAATAGCAACGACAGTAATTATTTTTCTACAAAAGTGGAACACAACCGGCATACACGAAGCAGCAATATTTTTCTCTATTTTGTCACTTTTAACTTAGTTACTTCTACTATTACTACTGTTACGCATTTACAAACACTTGCATCATTTTTGCGTCAGTTTAGTCTTGGTGTGTACGATAATCTCAACATTGCTTTGTGGGGTTAACAGACGCCAAACCGGCTTATGACCTTTTCCATGCTGCCTCTTTTCCAGGCACTAAAATAAGCGGGAGCGATATTCTTGAAATTTCGAAATGAGAGTATAAAGTAAGTTGTTGTCATTAAAATCAATCAATGGGCGAATTTTCACAATTTTTGTTCATCATGTAGCATTAATTTGCATTATCTTTTACTTGTGGTTTTTCTTGGTCAGAAGTTGTTTATCAGAAAATGCAAGTAGTAACTTGTATAAAAATGACATTTTGCTAAATTTTACACAAATTTTATTTCGGGTTCAAAATTGTTGGCACGGAAAAGGTCAATGTCATTGGACGTTTGTGGTGCCAGGGAGCAAGATAAAGATTGGAAGATTGCCAAGATTCGAGTGTAAAGAACTCGCCACCTTTTACCATTTTTGTCAATTTCTCTTTTCATGATTTCGGTGCTACCTCCATTTTCATGTTACTATCTTCGTTCTCGCTGTTTTTGTATCTCAAGTGTTGCATTACACAATTTGCTATAGTTGTCTCAATAAGTGAATACAATTACTGTATTTTATGCGAATGAGGATTGAATAATATTCAATATTATTTAAATTTTGTTATTCGAGTTTTACAGCTAGCTAGCTTGGTTGTTTATGATTTCATGCGGTTGTTATTCAGTAATATAGTTGTTTTTTTGGAATTGTTTTCGTAAGTATTTGAAGATCTAATTTATTCATTGAATAACTGCAAAACTCAGCTGGATATATCCTGGACGGGTCACTAAGAATCTGAATTATTCAAGGCTGACCAAATTTTAGTTCCCATATTTCATTGTCTATTTGTTACAGATGGTTATGGAGGTTTATTAATTGCTCTCGAATGAGCAGTTATTGTAAACGTGTGTCTTTTTTATAGCTGCGAAGCTGTCAGCTGAGCCGAGCTATATTGCGATGCTCATGGTTTTTTTTACAATTCAAAGAATTTGAATTGTATTGGGGCGCTGTCTTTTTACGACTCGAAGAGGAGTATTGGCGAAGTCCTTTTTTTAATAAATTTTATTGGAGTGATTTTTGAAGCGGGAAATGAAAAGCGTGAAAAAATTTGGAGTGAATTTGGTGCTGAACAAAACTGAAGAGCGGAGCGAAAAGAGAGTGGTTTTTGTTCATTCTGCTGTTTTTGAGAGAGCGAGAAATTGATGTGTGAAAAATTTTCTCTAAGCGAGCGAAATTTTTTTGATCACGTGCGGCATTTCAAAGCAGTTTTTTGCAACTTTTGAGGGTTATGAGGTTTGGTTATGATATTGTAATAATTTTAGGCTTGTTGTGATAGGAATTGAAAATTTCAAGTAGTTAATTTTAGTTTAATGCTAATTTGGAGGTTTTTGATCAGTTTTGCTGATTTTTAGACGAAATTTAATGATTTTTTTGCCTGTTTTTTGTTTGTTTTAATGCTTTAAGTGGGATTTGAATTACTATTTTTTAATAGCCGCACAGCGATAGCTGGGCTATTATTGGCCTTCTCTTGGTTTTTTTATTTCGTCGTCATGATTTTTGTTACGACCATATGACGTCACAGCCACTTTTTGTTCATTCGTTCATGCAATTTCAACTGAATTGCATGTGTGACGTCATTTTTCGCTCTTAGTGGAGCGAGTTTTTTTGTTCATGCGCGTGATTAAATTTTTGGTCACACTTGATTTACCTCACTCTCAAAAATGACTTCACTTTGAAATTGACTTTTATTTACTTTAATTCAAAGAGATAAGGTCAAATGGGTGTGTGTCACTCTAAATGAAGGTTATTTGAGATCAGCTAATAGAGGCAGCAATAACTTATACAGTCTTTTAATCCAAATATAACAGATCAGCCTTCAATGAAAAGACGAATTTTTTTGGTCTGTCTTTTTTACTGTTTGTTTAGACTGCCGATCTACGAATCTATTGCGGCTATTTTCTGGCAATCTGCCAGCTATGTTCTTATTTTTTTGCAGGTTTTCTTAATCTTAGAAAAGTTTCCTAGCTATTATGACTTGCGCATTGTTTTGGAAGCTTTTCAAGGAATTTTATTCGGCTTTATATTTACTTGTACTATTAAAAAAAATCATTAAGTTTTTCTAGTTTTATTTTCAATTTGTTTTTGGTTTTGAATGCCGTTTCTATTCTTCCTCAAATTTTTATGGCATTTGTGGAGATTCAGGGTTCAGAATAGTTGTTGTAGTTGTTTAATCATAAGTATGGGCAATTTTCTCCTTCGAGTCGTTTCCGGAATTCTTCCGGCTATGTTTTTTAAGATCTGTTCACACATTTTCATGATTTTTGATGTCAAATTGGAATAGTGATTTTGGTCACGACGAAACAGGAAGTGGAGCAAAAAAGCGAGTGGTTTTGCGGCGTGAAAATTTGTTGCTTTAATTTTGAAGTAGAGTGAGAAAACGGTGTTTGAACAAAATTTCGCTTTCTCGCTAGTGGTTTTTTGTTCATATGCGGCAATTTCACATTTTGATTATTACTGTTTTTCGCTTTTTGGATCGGATTTTTTTCTGAATGGTTTTCCCAATACATTCATAGTTCATTCTATGCAGATTTTTTAACCAAATTTCTCTTTCTCGTGGTGGTTTTTTGTTCATGTGGTATTTTGGTAGTATTTTTCAGTTTCTCTATATTTTTTGTTTGATTTATGTTGGAAATGGTCTTCCCAATTCACTCATAGTCCGTGTTCTAGGTCTAATTTTTTGTTTAGTCATTGAAAGTTCTTTGAATTGTACGTCAGGACTTATCCTTCTATGTTTTTTGTTTCGTCGGCTGACGCTTTTTCGTTTTACATTTCACACAGCAAAGCTGAAAAAATCAAATTTTCCGAATGATTTTTTCCTCTAACTAACGGCGTTTGCACACGTGACGTCATTTCTTACTCGCTTTATCAAAAGTTCTTAGGTTATTTGCGTGATTAGATTTTGATCATACGTGACTTACCTCACTCAATAAAATGGCTTTTGCACATTAAAACTTAAGTTTAATTTGAATTAGTTCAAGCTCAAAGGAACTCATTTGTGCAGTAAAGGTCCCTAATAAGAGGCTTCTGCGGAATGAATTTTAACAAGCTTTATTAATTTATCGCTGAATGTTTTTTACTTAGTTTTTTGAGCGGCGTCGATTTTTTTTTTCAATTTAGATCTGTATCTGTTTCTATCTCTATTATATGGCACGCAGGTCTATTCTTTCGCAGCTATTCCGGCAATCTGCCGGCTATGTTCATTCTGATTTCAGTTTTCGAGTGAGAGGCTGTTTTTGTCGTTAGCTCTCTAGTTGTTTTCCTTGGAGTACAAGAGCTCTTTAATTTTGATAATTTTAATACCTTCGACTCGGTTAAATCTGTTCATTTTTATGTAATGATGAATAGCCCCTCAGATTATAGATTTAATTGCTCTTAGTAACGGTTGGAAACCGAAGTCGAAAACTGGGTTAAAAAAGCAACAATGAATTACGAACCATATCAAGTATACAACTGATGTTAGTCCGGCATTGTAAATATTTACAAATTACTTATTACTTTAACATTACAACTAGGTTTATGTTAAGATCTGTATCTGTTTCTATCTCTATTACACGGCACGCAAGTCTATTCTTTCGCAGCTATTCCGGCAATATGCCGGCTATGTTATGCAGATTTCTCGCTTGACCGTTTTTGCACTTTTCTCCTAGAAAAATCTTTCACTGCTCAAGTGAGTTCTCCACGCACTTCATGTTGATTTTTGACTGATTTCAATTGCTCTCACTCCGAAATAAAGTTCAACAACACCGATTGTTAGTGAGATTTTAAACAGCCTCTGATAGTAGAGTGGTTAATAAATCATTAGAGGTGACCGAATTGGATTCAGAAAGTCGGGGTTCCAAAGCTTACCGTCGGCTGATGTTTTCGCACCCATAAAGAAAATTTCATCCAGGCTACGGCCTCCAAATTAAATTGCGCCGCCTGTTTATTCGAGAGAAATTTTTCCGAAGTTAATGTGTTTTAATTGCTCTCACACAAAATGTGTAGCAGTTATATAAGTTCTGAGTTCTTTTGATTCTCGGAGGGAATTCTTTTGATCCTCGGAGGGCAGAGAAGCGCTCTTAGAGCCGTACTAGCCTCGAAGTATGCGATTAAACGAAGCTGTTTTGGGGAGACAATTTCAGGGCGTGAAGAGCGGTTCTTTGTTTTAAAAGTTTTAACTCCCCTCTGTTACCACCTATGGAAATTCCTCTCAATTGAATTTTGAGCAATTATATTAGTCAAGTGAACTTTTTTGCTAAGCGATTTTTGAATTTTTGGAAGTCTCTAGTCGGAAGTTTATCCAACCATAGAAGTTTCTGTAGGCTTTACTTGTCTAAATTAAATCGCCCCGACTGTCGGTTGAGAGCAATTCATCCAAGAGCAGTCGTTTGATGTTTTTACTTGCTCTCAAACGAATTTGTAGCAATTATATTAGTCCTGTTGGTCTTTTATGTGATTTTTTCGCTTGACTAATTTTTCGTCTGACCCATTTCATTTTTCGTCCTTGAAAATGGGCTAAACAGGTAGCGTCCAGTGGCCATTATGTTTTTAGTGCAACTTCCCGACGTTTAGTAGTCCTTCAAGGGCTTAGTATGATGAAGTTACTGGGAAGGCCGTAGTTTAAGGTTAAAAGGTCATTTTTAGGAGTTTTTGAGCCCAAAATGTTGCGATTTTTCTTGTTTTTTTCATTTTTCAAATTTTTGTTGGACCAATTGAGGATAGCTGAGTTTGATAAAGATCCTTTGCAAGACATAAGTTTTTTTATGATCGTTTTATAAGCTATATGTTTTTGATAATCTAAACAAAATCGCAAATTTATTTTAAGTTTTTTTAGCCCTTGGTGTCAGGAAACCTCTTCTAAGTTTTGATAATAGGTTAAGACACAGTTTGTAGGGGTAATGGAATGGTTTTCAACATTTTAACATCACCAATTTTAGCATCCTTTTTGACAAAACTTGCAATTTTCATATTTTGTCATATATTGTCATTAAGTTTTTCCAGGCTCAGGGGCTGGAAAAACTCCTTAAAGTTTTGATAATAACTTATTATAATAAGTTGTTTTTTGGCCATTCAACATTTTAATGTCACATCTTTTAGCAATTTTTTTTATAAAACTTTTTCAATTTTTTGAAATTTTTTTTGTCCTTTTTTAGTTTTATCCAGCCTCAAGAGCCAAGGAGCCTCCAGTAGCGCTTGATAATAGGTTAGCGTTTAGTTTTTCAAATGTAATGGGTTGTTTTCAAGATTTTAATATAAATTTTTGCATTTTTAAAAAAAATGTTCGCAAATTTCAAGTTTTTTGAATATTTCTGAATTTTTTTGATTTTCGTCTGGCACCGGGGGCTAAGGGACCTCCACCAATGTTTGATAATAAGCTGCTGCATAGTTTAGAGTTAATAGAATGGTGATCAATATTTATATGACTCCAGTTTTTATAGTTTTTGTTTAAAATGTAATTAATTTTCAAATGTTTGGAAAATTGTTAAGTTCCAAGTTAATGGATCTAGGGTTTATTAATAGGTTAATGTACAGTTTCTAGGGTTAATGGAATGTTTTGCAACATTTTAACATTACGAATTTCAGCATACTTTTTGTCATTTTTTTCAGTATTCAAGTTTTTCCAGGCCCAAGGGCCGGAAAAACTCTTAAAGGTTTGATAATAAGTTACTAAAGGTTTTTTAAGTCCATTGATTTTTTGTCATTTTTAGGTTTTTTCCGTCAAGAGCCAGGGAGCTTCCTCTGGTGTTTGTCAATATGTTACTGCACAGTTTATAGATGTAATGAATGTTTTTCAAGATTTTAATATCACGTGTTTAAACAATTTTTTCAAGTTCAAGCAAATAATTTTTCATGTTTTTGTTTTTTTCGTGTTTTTGATTTTTTTTCTGGCACCACGGATCTCCTCCAAGGTTTGATAATAAGCTGCTGCATAGTTTCTAGAGTAAGTGGGATGGTGATCAATTTTTTTATGAAACCAATTTTAGTAATTTTTGGATGAAATTTTCAAATTTTTGGAAAATTTGTGTTCCAAGTTCTTGGATCTTTATGAGCCAGTGAAACTATACAAGGCCTGAAAAAGGAATTCTTGGCTGGTTAGTATCTGGGGACAATGCATTGGTTCTAAAGATATTAATATCTCGTTTTTTAGCAAGGTTTTGATAAAGTTTGCAATTGTTGTTAAAATTTTTTTGTCCTATTCTATGTTTAACGATCATTACTGGCCAACAAAAAAACTTGCAGTCTTGCAGATGCATTACATGACTGAATTTCAGATACAAAAAGGGGTTTTAAACATTTTTGTCACTGCAAAATCTGGAAACTTTTTCAAATTTTTCACTTCAGTTTTTTTCTATGATTTAGTTACTAACCAGGCTAGAAAAGTACACCCTGCAGATTTCAATCCCATCATGGAAAATCTTTCTAGCTCTCTTTCTCTGTTGGTTGGGATTTTTTGCCTTCTTTTTTTCGTTCACGTTTTATCTCACACTATCTCTCTCTTTCTTAACTCTTTTGTTGATGCTGCACTTCAGCCTCTGTTATGTGGCTTGATGTCATCATCTTTTGCCCTCATTAACGCTGAATTGTTGTAGAAATATTCTACTATAAATGACCTGACTAGCACTTTCTGGGAATTCATTGTTGGTTGCTCTCAAACGAATCTTGTACCAATTATATTGATCATGTTGGTGTTTTTAATTTCGTCAGACCCATTTGACTCTTCGTCCTCAGAAACGGGATAGAGGTAGTGCTCAGTGGTCATTAAGTTATCATAGAGCCTTTTAGCTCACAAGTCTCCGAGTGTGCGATTCACAGAAACTGTTTTGGAGACTTATGCTTATGGTGTGAAGGGCGTTTCTTAGCAATTGATTCCACACCCCCACCCACCCACCGCTCCCACATCAGCCCTCCCCCAATCCCCACCCCTGCACATCGTTCAGACTGGAAGGGCCCCATGCAGCCAAAGATATCCTCCCACCGTTGCCCCCCCCCCCCCCCCCCCCCCCGGCTGCCCTCACGTCACACCCCTTCAGTTCTTCAATTAAGCTAAAACTAGCCTCAATAAACCGTGGTTAGCTACTGACGAAGCCCACCGCTCGCCGGTTGTTTGAGAGCAATTCTCTCGACGTTAGTCGGTTATGTTTTTTATGGCAGCAAGCGTAGTGTAATTTTTATAATTCAATTTGGATTTAATCGAGAGTAATTCATGGCCACCGTCACCTACTTAAATTGCTTAATTCAACGGGCCAGTGGAGTCAACGGCGGCTATTTGACGGGAAACTATCGACTTTTTTAAGCTGCGCAGCTGAACGTGGCGTTATTGCGGTACTCAGAGGGAGATTTCATCAGAGCGATTCGTGGTTTTAAGGTGGCTGTTTTCATTACTTTCCCTGTTTTTTAAACGCTAATTTTGAAAACTGAAATCTTTTAAGTACCTGACATTTTATATAATGTAACCGGAACATCTATCCGCAAAATTTCTTTTTTTAATACGTACCGATATTATTTTTCATGTCAAAAGACGAAATGCGTGAAAGTTAATTAAAATTGTGAAACAGTTGGCCTAACCTGAAAATTGTTTAAAATGGATGCTGAGAAACAAACACTTCGAGAAAAATCCGGAAAACATCCGGTAATCTGCAGGTATTGAGCTCCATACTGATGTCCTCAGTCAACATTGAGTGAGTTACGTAGGTTGTGTTAATGTGGCAAAGAGCAAGCTGCGGGTTGTTGCTGGGTGTTGAATATGAACCGAAAATGAGTCAAAACTTTCTGAACTTGACAATTACTGACCGCGTGCCTCAATTGAAATTAAGTTATTTAATGTAAGTCGTTTTTTTGATTGAGATATTTGGATTTTAGCTATGTTGAATTTTGGTTTTCGGTCCACCTCTTGAAATAAATCAACGTTGTGAAAACAAAAGAAACATAGAAAAGCGTAACTCACATAAAGTATGTAAAAACTGATGCAAAATTAATCGTGCGAGTTCTATCTATAAGTGGACAAGGCTGCTTAATTGGACTTTAACAAAATGTTTTAATTCATATTAAAGTTGAGCAGCTGTAGGCTGAGAGTAACTAGTCTTTAGCTGAGTAATTGCACAGGGGCGCTGTCTTTTAAAACAATAAATGCTCTCAATTGTGGTATGCTGAAAAAGTGTGCGCAACTTTTCACGAAAGACCATCAGTAACGTTAACCTACCCTTTCTTGCTGAATTTCTGAAAAATTTTGCATTGATTACGCCAGTTTTCATCAGTTCAAGCAAACTTCGCATTAGATTCTAAAAATCAGGCCGAAAAGAGCGGTCCTTGCGTTGCTTTTTTATTTGCTATCGGATAAAATTGAGCCAACAAATTTTCTTTACAAAAAAATTTTGTCTAAAGGTTGTCATCTGACCGAAAAAAGTTTAAAACTTTTTGTCTTGAGAAACGGGATAAACTGCTAAAACCAGAGCTTTGAGCATTGAGTCACTATGCGGTGCTAATCCAAACTTACTTTTCTCTAACTATAAGTGTCGCTGAAACTTCGAGGTCCCCGCATATGCAGCTTAACCCCTCCCCCCCCCCTTACTCCAACCTCAACCTACTTTCCCTCTCTCCCTGCCCCCAAATTCCCCATCGCATCATCCACGCACTAGATACCCATAACCCCACTCAATATCTGCCCTATTTTTGTACCAAGTCCGATTTAAGATTTGTTAACACATTTTCATGATTTTTGAAGTCAGTGAAGTGATGATTTTGGTCACGCCAAAACAAAAAAATAAACCAAAAAGTGAGTGGTTTTGCCGCGTAAAACTTCTTCACTCTAATTTTAAAGTAATGAGAAAACGTCTTTTTGTTATTACGCGGCAAATTGACTTTGTGATAAGTTTCTACTGTGAATGGTTTTTACTTTGTTTCTGGATGGCTCATTCCTCGTAATATCTGTGTCTAGTTTTTTGTTATTCAGTGAAAATTCTTTGGTTTGTAGGTCAGGACTTTTTGGAGTGACTGCTTTATGCTTGTTGATTTCTTGCTTTTTGTGTTATTTAAACTGCTTAATATTGTAAAGGCGTAATCGATGTGGTTAAAAGGCACTGACTAACACACAGCGATCGCGGTTTTGAATCCCTTTTTGGTGTCCCGCTTTTTCACCCCTATTCATTTAACCCCCTATCATTTCACCCCGATTTTAATATTTCGATAAAATGAAGATTATTAAATTAGTAATATAATCATTTGGCCATGCCTCGCGGGCCATGGTCATGCCTCAGCGGCCCTTGGGACTTGATATGAAACTATCACAACCGAACGTGGGATTAATTTATCCGCTTAATTATAAAACATGCATTTAATATTGGCGGAATGAAATAATAGAGGGGTGAAATGACAGAGAAGTTAAATGATAGGGGGATTAAATTATGTGGTGTTAAAATATGCGGGGTTAAATGAATCGGGGTGAAAAGAAGTAGAATTCCCTTTTTTGGCGGAACAGAATGACCCCGTAAAATTTTAAATGCACCTTTTTGGTTATACAACCCTCTGAATTAAATTGCCCCGTCTGTCGTGACTAGATTTTGATCATGCGCGAATTAATTCACTCAGCAAACTGATTTGATATTTGTGCCTTAAAAGTGTTACTAGTTTTTTAAGCGGAGCCGATGACTTTCAGCTCATTTTTGTATCTGGTACCATCTGTATTCTACGGCACGCAAGTCTATTTACAGCTAATCCAGCAATCTGCCGGCTATGTTGGGATCAAATAAGCGCAAAATCATGCTAATTGAAAAGCAGAGCGGAATCGATTGGAGCCACTTGCTGTGATATACAGTAATTAAATGCTAAATCAACTTGAAAATTTCCGACAATGTTATTGCCATTTTATACATACTTTTGCTCGTTAATGATCAGACTTTAGCTCGACTTTGACTAGGAAGCCCGTTCATGCATGCAGACTTTATTATGATGCTCGTCCATGTAATCAAAAACGCACTTTACCCCCCCCCCCCCCCCCCGTGCGTTTTTAATTGTCTGATCATTAACGCACACCTCAACCTGGGCAACACTAGAAACAGATCAGGCATAGTGGTGAACTATTGAAAATACAAATCTACATTGACTATCTGTTTTCTAAGTGTTTAAATCAGTTGCAATTGAAACCCACAAAGGCAGGCTTGCAAATGTCAATCGACAAGTGAAAATAGTGCAGAAAAAAATGGTCAAAAACAGACATCCATACGACTACAAAATTTGCCAGAAACTTCGTTTGAGAGAAATTAAAGACCTAATTCATTTAACTAGCGTGCTGAGTCTCCGGGGGAAAAACTTTCATGTTGCTGAAATGCAAATGATGCAATAACAACTGCAGAAAAGTTGAAAAATTGTACTATAGACGATCGACTAAATTTAAAAGGAGAAGTGAGGCGCTGAGGAAAAATACACTATACAGAAAGAATTAACCGGCATTGTGGAAGTCCAATTGCAACAATAAATAAAGCCATAAATTGAAAAATTCTCAATAGTTTTACAGAAGTAAAACAAAATATGCCGGACAATTCATTAAGTACCTGCACCTTCTGATGAAACAAATTTACGTTTTAAAAAACCACGATAAATCATTGTAGCATCCCCGTAAAAGAAAGGTTTTGTAAAACAGATGGAACAGTTTGAAATATATAACTGTTTGAAATTTTCGAAACCTTCACCGGGAAATAGTTCAAGAAGACCAGAATTACTGTCCTATTCCTTTTTTAGAAAAAAATACTTAGATTTTGGCTCGCAGGGTTGACTTGCATATATTTTTGTTTATCTTCAGAACCTTCATTTGTATTAAGACTCCATGGATGCGATCTAATACGAAAAATGAGTACCAGTCTGTCAGTTATTATTCTAAAGGATTGAATGGTCAATATTGAACACACTGAGTTTCTTTTTCAACCATAAATGATTTCAGAAAACAAATCTCTCAAGCTACCTTGACTAATGTTATATAGTGCAGAGCTTCTTCGTTTAACTTTTGTTGGCCTACAAATGAGAAACATTCGAATATAAATTCAAAAACAAATGCTCTTCATGGTGGTATTGTGAAAAACTGTACGCAGCGTTTTACGAAAGCAACAGTAACGATAACGTTCACTTTTGTGCTGAATTTTTTTTTGAAGTTTTGCGTTGATTTCGCCAAATTTCATCAGTTTAAACCAATTTCGCATTTAGTTTCTAAAAATCGGGCCGTAAAAAAAGCAGTAATTCTGTTGCTTTTTTAAATTGCTATCGGATAAAACAGCAAGCAAATTTTCTTTACAACAATAATTTTGTCCAAAGTTTGTGATCTGACTGAATAAATTTTACGAGTTTTTGTCTTGAGAAACAAGATAAACTGCTAGAGCTTTGAGCCACTATGCGGTGGTTATAGAAACTTACTTTTCTCTAACTTTAAGCTTCGTTGAAACTTCGAGGTCCCCGCATATGTAGCACAACCCCCCCCCCCCCCCCGTCTTACTCAATTTACTTTCCCTATCTCCCCTACCTCCCCCAAATTCCCCATCACATCAACCACACTCTAGCTACCCATAACTCCACTCAATATATCCCCTAATTTTCTACCACCTCCGAGAGATTCAGGCCAAAAAGCGGGTAAAATTAAACTGCTGGGTTTATCGAAAATGGAAATTTAGAGGAAAATCTGTCGGAGATTTTCATAATTATTACTGTAAACGACGTTTTTTTAATTATAAATTATTAGGCTTGCAGAGAACTTACCAACGACTGCTTCATTTGTTTAGGTTTGTGAGCACCACAAAAACGCTTTTAAACAGTGTCCATTAGGTTTTTGATTTGAAGCAACCTAATGGCAAGATTATCACTTGAAAAAAATCAATGCAATTGAAATTCAAAATCCCGAAAAAAAATTTTGCATTATTTTTGTTCGATTAAAGTTTTATACTAATTGTCAAATAGGTCATTGAGCAAAAACAGAATTTAAATGCAATGCCTAAAAATCGACTTTCTTTCCTCCAAATGAAATGAAAAAAGTGCTTTTAAACTTCACTTTTTTTCAGAAAGTAATTGATTTTGTCTAAGATATTCTAGTTGAAGAGAAATTTTGAAAACAAATTGGCTGCTACTGCCAGAACAAGCAAAGAAACAAAGCTTTTTTAATGATGTTTGCTATTACTATCTTTGGAGAAAAAAAATGAAATAGAGTGAACTGTGAAATCTTTTGCGAAAATTTGAACTCAGTGAACTTATGTTAATAGCCGTTTTTCAGGGCAAATTTTTTGAATTATTTTTTAAATAAACTGCTATTCATAGAGAAATTCTCAGGTCTGCACTCACAGAAATAGTAGTTTAGGGGTTGCGGAAACGTATTTCTTTTAGTTTTCAATGGCGTAAAATTTTTGAAATCTCATTGTTACCAATTGATAAATGTTTTTATCAATCTTCCAACAAACGCAAAATTATGTTTTCTATACCAAGCAAGAGTTTAATTAAAAACACGTTTTTGTATAATTTTGATTCATTTTTTAATGCAGCCTTTATTTTTTCTGGCGCATGATTGGTCAGAATTTTTTGATATCAGGTAAGACTGCTTAATATTTTCTTAGCAATTCAAATGTGACTCGCATATATGTGTGACGGTTTCAAAGAAACATAAAGAAACTTAGAAGTTTTCTTTATTAAAGTTTCAAAGGACGAAAAAACAATTTACCTGACGAACATTATTGCTGTGTCGATAAGTAAAGGCCACAAAACTAAATCCAATTCTAATTTTGTTTTGGCGCTATCATTATCTTATTGACCTATCAATCATATGTCAGAAGTAAATTCTCCCACCAACAGAAACCTGATTCTAACATCCACCGACCTCCGACTAATGAACTCGATTGTACCCAAGCCATATATGATTCTCATGAAGTGTTGATGAAAATAGAAAATCGCCTCCGGGACTCGGAGTTAAGATCTATTCACATGCCAATCATGTAAAAAATTTTTGGCTAATCTAAATTTTCTCTGTATATGTTCGCTTAGATAACTTCTATAAATACAAGCTAATTTTTGTATATTTTCAGATCAAAATTTCATTTAAATTTCAACTTATTGAATTCTTTGACCCGTGTTATCGACCACGACAATGGTGTCCAGACCAGCTACAGACAGACAAATTTTGGATCTACAGAATGCAGAATCAGCTACTGCGTGGATTATGTCTTTTGTGGCGAAATGTCGCGCAGAGAAGAAAGAGGACAAGGTCAACAACGATGGTACTGTACAGGATTTACAGGTAACCAATCTCTTCCTTAGTATGTGCGGGCAAGATGCAATTATTAAACTTAGGAGCCTAATGAGTCCTAGGAATTTGATAGACACTCCGTATAAAGACATCAGATTGGCGATTCAAAATTATATTTCTCCTAAAGAGAGAGTAGTAACGGCAAAAAGGGCTAAATTTCTGTCCGTAATACGAGGTGTAGGGGAGTCAGACGACGACTTCCTTGCACGTCTTAGAGAAAGAGTGGAACGGAAGCAGGCTCAAGCAAAAACAACTTGCAGTTGTGCTGTCTGATAAAGAATTTGGACTACTTGGTAGAGACCTTCTAGCCAAGCACGGTGTGAACAACATCACAGCCGAGCACCTACCTGCTGTGAAGGGTTACAATGCTCATGTGAAGCTGATACCAGGAACACAGCCAATGTTCTGCAAAGCCAGAAAAATACCTCTACTTCTTCAAGACAAGGTCACAGAGAAGCTGAAACAAATGGTTAGACAAGGCATCCTTGAACCGGTACAGCCAGGAGGAGTCAATAATGCATCTCCAGTGGTGTGGCAGAGAAAGAGGAGTGGAGAATTGAGACTTTGCGTGGACTTGAAAGTGCACATCAATGGCAAGGTCATGGATGAAGACTACCCAATACCAGACATGGAGACGATCTTCCACAACCTACATGGGGCCTCATACTTTGGCAAATTTGACCTCTCAGATGCCTACTATCAAATTGAAATTGTTGAAGAAGTATAAGATATATGCACAATCAACACATCTCAGGGACTGTTCAAGATGTGCCGACTACCTCAGGGATCGGAAAACTCTTCTTCAATCTTCCAGAATTGCATCGAATCAACACTCAAAGGAATCAAAGGTGTTGTGATGTATTGGTGTGTGGAACTACCAAGGAGCAGTTCAACAAGAGAATGCCTGCAGTCAAGAGCCGACTACGTAAGAAAAATTTTACTATTAATGATAAAAAATCTAACTCAAAACCAGTCGATAGCGTTAGCTTTTTGGGATACTCAATTTCAACAGAGGCAATATCACCACATCCCAGACAAGTTGAAAAAATGAAAAAAATTCAAAAGCACCAATTGATAACAAACAGATCGAACCGTTTGTTGGGTTAGCTAATTTTTACGGAAGAATGATTCCTGATTTTGCAACAAAAATGCTACCCTTAAATAACATGAGAAATAGCGATTTCTCATGGGGCAAAATGCAACAAAAAGGCTTGAAGACATAAAAAATGAATTATGTGCTAACCCACTAGTACAGCCATATAGTCTACAAAAAAAAGCAACAGTTACTACTGACGCCTCTGAAAAAGCCATTGACGGGGTGCTTTCGCAAGAAGGACATCCAGTCATATATTTATCGAGAAAATTGACTTCAGCGGAGCAAAACTACTTGAACATAGAGCGGGAAGTGCTGGCAATTGTGTTTGTGGTCACAAGACATAAGCAATTCCTTCTTGGAAGACGATTTACCCTACAGACTGACCACAAACCACTCAAATATCTCTTTGCACAAGACGAGGAGATCCCGAAGACAGCATCAGCGAGAATCACAAGATGGGCAATATCTCTAATGGGTTTGGAATATGAGTTGAAGTACTCACCAGGAGAGCAGATACCCCATGCAGATGCTTTGAGCAGAATGGATTTTGATGAAGACGAATTGGACAACGATGGAGTGTGCATCGCAATCAATAACATCTACTTCGCCCAAGGTGATTTGGTGACCCAAGCAGAAATCAAAACTGAACTTGGAACAAACAGACTCTTCCAGGACAAAATGAAACGAATCAAAAGCAGAAATTGGAAACAATGTTCAGAAGCGGAAAAAGGATTCGAACAACAGAAAGATGCACTTACTTTACATAATGGAATCATCTTTAGAGGTGTTGTTCCTTTCATTCCACCCAAACTACGACACTTGGTTTTGGTAAAAGCGCATGAGACACATCCCGGGAAGAATGCAACTGAAACATCAGTCAGAATGATAGCATGGTGGCGTGGCATTACCCAAGACGTTCAACACTTTGTTAGTAAATGTAAGAATTGTCAAATGAAAAGGCCTAGCCTGGGAAAAACAGTCTCTACGTGGCCAGAAGCCGACGTTTGGGAACGGCTCCACATGGACTGGGGTTATGTTAAGGACCAAGGCAATATCTTAGTAATTGTTGACGCGGGTTCTGGTTGGATAGAGGCTTTCCCCGCGGGAAATAGAACATCGGAAACAGTTAAAATAAATCTTAGTCAAATCTTTGCAAGATTCGGAATACAAAAAACTTTAGTATCTGATAATGTTCCTAAATTTGTAAGTGGTGACCTTATAAAGTGGCGTGAATCACTGGAAATTAAGAAAATGGAATCACCCATCTATCATCCAAGAGCTAATGGACTAGCTGAAAGAGCATTTCAGACAGTGAAGCGGGCACTTCAAGCGTGGAGTCCCAACCTTAATGTGTCATTTGGAGCATTCCTGCAAAGGGCACTGATGACACATCGCAACACTTCAAAGACGAGGGGCAAAACTCCAGTTGAACTCTTGTTGGGACGCAGAGTGCGACAACCAGCAATAGCAGATTTCGACTTGTGCGGACCCATTCTATTCAAGACCAACGAAAAGACAAAGACGGTTCATGCTACCTTCATCATCAGGAAGTGCTTGAACACATCTTTCATACAGCCCGAAAACTCAGCACGGACTATTCTAGTGAGCGACAACCAAATTGCGAGACTAGACGAAGAGAATGTGAAAACTGAACCAGCAGTGGAGGAGACCATATCTCAATCAGAACAACTTCAGAACACAAATGTGGGACCTTCACTTCAAGGTGAAGCTTCTGCAGCCACATCATCTGCAGAGCACCAACAACCCGAAACCTCAGAGCCTTCACGAACATCAACAAGAAACAGAAAACAAACCGACAGATTTGGAGAACCTATACCCACAAACTTGCCTAAAAAAGGAGGGAGGATGTGATGGTTTCAAAGAAACATCAAGAAACTTTTCTTTATTAAAGTTTCAAAGAACGAAAGAAGAACTTACCTGACGAACTTTATTGCTGTGTCGATAAGTAATGGCCACAAAACTGAACTCAATTCTATTTTTTTTTGGCGCTATCATTATCTTATTGACCTATCAATCATATGTCAGAAGTAAATTCTCCCACCAACAGAAACCTGATTCTAACATCCACCGACCTCCAACTATTGAACTGAATTCTACCCATGCCATATATGATTCTGATGAAATGTTGATGAACATAGAAAATCACCTCCGGGGTTCGGAGTTAAGATCTATTCACATGCCAATCATGTAAAATATTTTTAGCTAATCTAAATTTTCTCTGTATATTTTCGCATAGATAACTACTATAAATACAAGCTAGTTTTTGTATATTTTCAGATCAAAATTTAATTTAAAATTCAACTTATTGAATTCTTTGACCCGTGTTATCGACCACGACAATAAATACAGTGTATGCTTAATATTTTTTATGTCATGTTAAATTCATCGACCTATTTTTTTATTGCATCTTGTTTGTGTTTTTCTAAGAAATGTGACGGATTAGAATATCCAATTTTCAGTCTTATGTGGCCTCTAGTGTAGAAGTTATTCTAGACCTGATATTTTTCAAGCCAAGCAACCAGATTCAACTCAAGAGCTAGAAGTCTTTTAGGAGAAAAATGAGATTTCTGTTGACGTGGTGAAAAGCGGAATGTTCACAATTTTGTCCTTACAAAGTTCGCCTCGTCACTGTTTTTTTTACCTGAATAGAAGTTGATCAACATTTATTTCTTCCTTTTTTGGGTAGAAAAAAAGTAGAATTCTTGGCTTAGCAGAAGAGTTGTCCTTTCGGAAATGACTCCCTTTCGCTTAATTAGATGGGTGGTCTAGAAGAATTAGAGATGTAATTTTGATACCTCATTGATTGATTAATGCCAGGCTTCGTTTCAACTCGGCTTCGCCTCATCAACTCTGCCCGCTGCTTTAATCAATTCGTACAAGCGAAAGTAGTTCTCTAACTAATACTTAGTGAGCTGAAAAATTGGCACACAGAACTACTAAATTAAAGCTCAGTAGACACAAAAATAAGCAAATATAACTCCACAAATATAACTACAGCAATGGAACACACAGTTTATCGAAACACCCAAAATCTTGCGACCACTTTGCAGAAAATCTTTTAAGAGAATATGTACAGAAAGAGAAACTAACAACGGAAAAAAACTATCGGTGAATGCAAATTAAGTCGACGTAGGAGCAAGCGGAATGTTATATAATAGTTCAGTAATCGTTCAGAAATAATACATTGTTAAACCTTACAATCAAGACAGCGAATAGTTGCAATTTATGACGTATTCAACTGCAACAAAGAAACGAACATAATTCTTAAAGAGATTTCGTGATTTCGAAACCTAGCGAACCTCGTTCCATGACCATGCCTCTCATCCGCTGTGGGATGTTATCTGAGAACCTCGGGCCGGTTATCGCGCTCACCGACCCCTCATCTCGAAGACTTTTGACTAACCTAACCTCTTTTTCAAAATTTGGCTTGCTTGCCTATTGGCTTGTTTGGCCGCCACTTATATTGCCACAAAATACTTTTTACAACAAATGCTATCACTATTTTACACTGAGTCATAAAAACATACTTCTTATTTGGACACTTGCAAGATTTCTGGTCATTAGTGGGACTAAAATCTATCTTGTCTTGAAGTTTATATAACAAGGTGGGTAACGCTCCTGGTTCAGTGTGGGCGAACTTGCTGGAGTTTCCAGGGATTCTTCGAAGACTCTCCGAATCTGCAGTTCCAGTTATGGCGTAAAGACATGTGGTTGGAACTCAATTGACCTCTCAGTAATCTTGACGACACTTGCGAACCATCTGATGACCTCTTCTTCATCTTGTTCGTCTAGACTGGGGTGGATGTTGTGAGCTATCTCGGCTATTTTGTCCTCTGATTGCAGTGGCATGTTTTCTTCCTAACATTAAATTATTTTTTTCTCCAATTATCTAATTTTGCAAATAAAGTTCAACAAAGAGGCTCGGTAAAGTGCGATCGCACATAAGGTTCAGACCCCGCTCATCCACAATTTTGGCATAATTGTCTACCAAATGATGAACAGATAGAAAACCCCAAAAAATCAAGTATTTTTCAAAAAAAAATGGTGTATGAACGAAAAGATAGCCTCTAAAGCAAATAACTCAGTGGAGTAAAAACTGACGCATTAGATTCATGAGATATGCCAATATTATGAAAGCGAGTCAAGACGAACAGCAAGAAAACAACAACAACAACAAACATTAATTACATCATAAAACTTATGTCCGTTCTAAAAATAAAAATTTAATAAAGGTTAAAATAGCGTCAGATAAAACTGGAAACAAACAAAATAACTTCTAATTAGCCATAAAAATTATGGGACCACTCCATAACAAGGCGTGGTGACAATAGAGAACAAAAACAGTAAATTTGAAAAATTCGCTGATTTTTCCAAAACAGTTTCAAAGTAATGAAAACCATTGGAAATCAACTAAAATATCACACAGATTTACCAATACCAGTGTTTCTAAAGATGGGAATTAAGAACTGTCGGTATTCAATTTTCATGCGGTTACAAAAAGAACATTGACAACAAACAAAATATCAGTTAAATTTTGCCAGAGAACATTTTCGAAGCCGTAAGGCCGTACTTTGGTCCTCAAAATATGTCCCCTTGCACCTTCTTTGAACACCGATAATGTATATGTGACCTCTCATTAATGACACCAGGTAACAAGCCGACAAAAAATAAAAAAGGTAAAATTAAGTAACACTTTTTTCTTTTTCGAAAAAAAATATTTCCAAAGACACGAATGCCATTAATTACAATATGAGATAAATAAATCGGTTCGTTTATTGTTCCAAAAGAAGCTCATGAGACTTGCAATTATTCAAAAAATATCTTACGTCTAAAAAAAGAACGAAGAATAAGACAAAAATCAAAACTTACTTTACTTTTTTGTGAAAAACCCGTGTCGAAGCCAGTAAAGTCATGACGAATTCTTTAAAAACATTAGATTTTGTGACAACAATCCCTCCGACACCTTGCCTTGACAACAAAATTGTCATTTTTGGCCTATAATCGTCGAGACTGGGTAACAAACAGACAATGGAAGGAACAAAATTGCGAAGTTCAAATCTTTTTTTTGGAAAAGAGTTGTTTTCAAAGTCATGAAAGCCATTTGCTATCTGCTAATATCAGAATATCGGTCCATCTGTTCCTCCATGAAAAATCAAGGAAACCGGGTCATTGTACAGGAAATTCAATACTACTAAAATACAAATTAAAAACGACAGTTGAAGAAAATATTAGAAAATTCTATTAAATTCTTCGAGAAGGTATTGCCGAAGCCGTTAAAATCAGAGTCTATATCCTTAAGGATTTTGATATTATCGATTGTGCATTATTTCGAACGCCAATTTTGTGAAATATGAACTTTCAATAACGTGATAATGTGACAAAACTAGAAAACGTGAAAAATGGGCAAATACCTGAAAAAAATGAGAAATCTAGTGGTATCAAAGCCAGAAAACCGAAACTTAAGGTGTAAAAATGCAATAAATGTTGAATTTGATTTCAGTAGAAAGAGGAATTATTCTTTCATTGCTGACTCTAAGCTAAAATTTGACCAAATTAAACGAAAAATGGAGGCAAAGCTCAATAAGTCATTTTTTATTCAAAAATCAAATATTTTTAAAAGTCAAAGTTACCAAAAACTTTCCAGAAATAAACTGGATACAAAATTTTGCTAGAAAGCAAATTGGACTTATCACTAGTGAGCTTTGACTTGAAACGTTCTGTTATTTAATTAATATATAAAAAAAGATCGAATTTTTTTTATAAAAAAGCCGACTGATTACAATCTGATTTTTTTTGGATTGTAACAGTTCAAGATTGGTCCAAAACTACCTCTGCTAATGTTTTTTGTCCATTAATAACAATTACTTTTTCGAATGTTATAGATATAGATATTTTGTTAGTTTAAAAATCAATAATAGATGCTGCGTTTTTGATAATCAACGAGTAAAGTTAGCAAAAAGCGTCAATGTTTTAATTACGGAGCACTCGCAACGGACGTTGAAGCAGAAATAGCCCACTTTTGATTCTACGAAGATTTTGTTAGTGGTGTTTGGGTGTGTACTTTATGCAAATTTAATCAAAGTGGACTAAAGAAAATTATTTCGTGCTGTTTTTGATGAAAAAGTCTGAATTTTGAAAAATTTAGCCAGATTTTTTGACAAAAAAAAGTAAATAAACATAGCCGACAATACTTTTTGTCATTAAAAATGAAATCAACAACACTTTCTATAAAATTTTTATTAAGTTTTTGCAAAATTAGCGAAATTTTAGTCAAAAATTCTAGAAAATGTGAATAAAATCAAAAAAATTCACTCTATTTTCTCAAAAGTTTAAACCTCAGAAAAAAATTTTTTATTCCATATTCTACGCCGGACAAGATTTCTAATGATACCAGTCTCAACTCTCTACGATGAATATATTGATCGGCCAAAATTGACTGAACAACAAAAAAACACATTTGAGTATATAGTTCCTCCCCCCTCAAAAGAGGGGTCGGAACAAATAGTAATTTGATAATATGTGTATCAATTATTAAAGTTGCATTTGAAAGTTGCGTCAATTAGTCATCATTTCTCTTTTAAATCTTCCCGCACGCAAAGTTTTATCTGAGTAGTGAAATTAGAATCTACTTCTAGTCGGATTGGATCTCTGATTCCTGGTCGGACTGGCAGCCTCACTAATGATAATTTAGCATTGCTAGTTAATTATAGAGAATTATGGCTGTGAAATTGGCAGAGGTAACAAAATACAAGAATTTTATATTCAGTCTTATAGTAAGAATTGAGAAAAAGTTATTGCTACTTTCTGATTGACTGATTTCTCAACAAATCCCCATGTTCTAATGTAGGATACGAGTGTTAACATATGTTTGCTCAGAATTCGCGTTAAGCCGAAAAAGAAAAAAATTGTGTTTTTTTGGGGAAAATGATCTTACATTCCGTTGTGATAAATTAATATCAAATGCCATGGACCGCTGAGACATGGCCATGGCCCGCGAAGCATGGCCAGATTCAGGATGCAGTAAAATTTGTAATCTAGAATTAGACAGTGTCAAATTTAGGTTAATTGAACGCATAAGGCTAGTTCCTTAAAGTTCTCAACCAATCAGATTTGTTGAACATTCTATATTTTGATGCGCTTGTTTGCAGAGACGTCACTGAGTAAGACCAAACATATGTGTTATATTTATGAGATTAGCGTTTAAACACGACAATTTATATCATTAACCGTTTATCTACTAAAAAACTTTATCTTTGGACAGATAACAAAACCAATAGATATCCCAGCACGTGCAAAAAAAATACACAGCAAATTAAAATTTTGATCAATTTCATAGTAATTATGCGTAACTACTATGCGAGGAATTTTGTGTAATTACTAAGAATTTCGCTAGAATTTTAACTTGGTGTGTATTTTTCTTGCATGTGCTTGGATATCTATTGGTTTTTCTCAATAGAAGTCTATCTGAAGTCCAGGTAAGTCTGTGTTGATATAATTGAGTATTTATAAAGACAGTGCTCAGCTATAATGGGTATGAAAACAGCTTATCTGGATCCAGATATATATTTCGATGTTTAACTTGACAGAAAATGTTCTCGAACAGAAACGTATCTCTAGCTAAAGTCGACGGAAAATTACAAACGAAACTGTAGTTTACCCATTTTAAGAAATTAATTATGAAAAATGAATTACCCATATTTTGTGTTTAAAAACTACCAAACACAGTTCCCTCCTTCTTCCTTGACTTTTTGGATCTCATTATGATGTCATCTTCTCAACTACGGAAGGCATCAAAAATATTATCAATAAACTAAGAGATCTTAAATTTTAAGAAAATACAACAATTGATTTCTGGATTTGGCTGATCCAAAAGGATAGCAGTCTGAAATTAAACTCAGCGCAGCACGCTGCACTAGAAAATGTTTATCTTTGAACAGGTTACAAAACCAATAGATATCCAAGCACATGCAAAAAAATTACACAATTTAAAATTTTAGTGAATTTCGTAGTAATTACGCATAATTCTACGCATAATTACTATGTAATTCACTGAGATTTTAACTTGGTGTGTATTAGTTTTGCATATGCTTGGATATCTGATATTTTTCTCAATAGAAACCTTTGTGAAGTCTATTTAAGTCTTTGTGTTAATATAATTTATCATTTATAAAGACAATGCTCACTAATAATGGGTAGAAAAAAGTTTATCTGGTTCCAGATATATATTTCGATGTTTAACTTGACAGAAAACGTTCTCAAACAGAAACGTATCTCTAGCTAAAGTCGACGGAAAATTACTAACAAAACTGTAGTTTAACCATTTTGAGAAATGAATAATGAAAATTGAATTCCCCATATTTTGGGAACAAAAACTGCCAGAAATTTCCCTCCTTCTTCCATGAATTTTTGAGTGTCATTGTGATATCACTGACGTTTCTACAAACAAGGGTAATAGAATGTTCAACAAATCTGGTTGTTTGAGAACTTTGAAGAACTAGCCCTTTGCGTTCAATTAATCTAAATTTGACACTGTTTAATTCTAGATTATATAGCTTGCTGCATCCTGCATCTGGCCATGCATTGCTGGCCAAAACTATGACTCAGCGGTCCATGGCATTTGATATGTCTATCACAATGGAATGCGAGATGCTTTTCCGCCATAATAAAAGGCAATTTTTTCGGCTTAGCGCGAATTCTGAACAAATTTATGTTAACACTCATATCCTATATTAGAACGTGAGGATTTGTTAAGCAATCAGTCAATCAGAAGGTAGCAATACCTTTTTCTCAATTCTAACTATAAGACTGAATAAAACATTTTTTTATTTTGTTACCTCTGCCAATTTCACTGGCGCCGTCTGACCCGAATAGAGCGAGTTTTGTACTAAATAGTATAGCATTTTGCCGCTTTTAGCAACTAGAAGTTTACATATATCTACATTTGAACTCTGGCCCTGGCCTGGCCCTGGTAAACAATAATGTAAAAAATGCTTTGACACTGTTACCAACCTTGAAAATTTTCAAAATGTATCTGGTTTACATCAGAAGCAAAACAATTCTTTCGATGTTTAATTTTTTAGTGTATAAACTTTTCACCGAAATGCAGATTTCTCTGCAGATGATAATTTCTTGATCATATGCTTCTACAACTCTAAAGTTTAGTACCCGGTAGTTGATATTGTCGGACTTCTTATTTCCTCATTCTTTTAGAATCAATAAATTACCAATCAGTAATCAGTAGTAGTTTTTGACAATCGCTAAAAACCGATAATTGCAGGGCTTGTGAACTTTAACCTTGTATTTGTAAGACCTGTACAATTTTAACATCCTTTTATATCAATGAAAAAATTTCGCTTCTTAATTTTCGCGTTTATTTTGTAATTATATGTTTTGTCCACGCTACTGTAAAAATATTGATATTTGAATCACTAGTTTTTTTTAATTTCTGAATTTTAATTCCGAACTTGTGCTCTTATCTTCATCTATTGTTTCTTCCCGAATTTTATTCACAATCATCAGATCAAGCGCCAAGAATCCAAAAGTTGGCTTTTTGATGAATTCCAACATACTTCTGCTGAACTTGTGCGCTTGACGTTATCTGGTTGAGCCTGTTGTTTTGATTTTTCGCCGAACTGTTGATGAATTTTCCGAACGCACTTAATGAATCCTTTTTGGGAATCTGTTTGAGATATTGCAGCAAAAATAAATATGGTTCAACCAAGTTTTTAATTATATTGCTTTGTTTTCTGGTGTAGTTTATTGTTTTACGACTGGCGTGAATAAAATTGATTGAAGTTTTACGATTGGTGATCAAAGTTGTTTTCAGCATCTCATTTTTTTGTTTGATAAAATTAGTTTTTGCTCTAAATGTCGCTTTTTGCTACAGAAATTTTGTTGCCGTTTTTTTTCTTCATCCAACTGTGTTACTCAGTTAAAATTTTTAATCATTCTAGTGGAAAACTGACTGGTTTTCTCTTTTTTGGTATATTTATCTGTCCTAATTTGATATTGCATCGAGTTGTAAATTACAAAGCATGATATACTTTTATAATAATGATTTTTTTCTATCTTTCTTTGGTCTTATAGATATTTTAGCCACCAATGTCATTGAGCGAGGTCGAAACATTAATGAACTTCCTCGTTGGTGTTTTTTTACTTTAAATGAATTGAATAAACAGTTGTCAACAGCTCAACAGTTCAAGCCCTTAAGAAAAAAAGAACGACTCTACACAACGGCCCAATTTGGGTGTCTTAAAACCAAAACATCTCTCTGCCTGCCTGAAAATAGCAACAGGTAAGCTTTGATGTGTTGAAAAAATAGATGATTTTGATGGTTAAGAAGTATTTTTAGTTTTCGAAGCTTATCTTCATGTTGTGTCACATTTGTAAACATCTAATCTGAACGCCAAGTTCTAATAAAAATGTTGCAATAACTTAGGGCGGTAAAGTTGGTTGCGGTAAAAAAAAGGATCTAGTCTGTTTCGCCTCACCCTCAGTGTTTTTTGTGACCCCCAGTTACATATTATATGTTTTTATATAGCACGTTACTATGTAAGAAAATAGCACGTGCGCCTGGGGGTCATGAAAGATTTATGCTTACTAAGCTGGGGGGGGGGGCAGAACAGATCCAAAAAAGTTTTATAGAACATGAAACCACAGAATCAGTAAGGGTACCTGGAGCCTATGTTAGTTCTTATTTACTTTTAATAATACTATTTCTTAAGAATTCTTTGTCATTGGCGGATACTATGAGAAGTAGTATCAAAACATTTACCCCCCCCCCCCTAAACTTAGATCTTTTAAGGGGTAATTTTTGGGTGGTAAAATCTGAAAATTCCCCCCATTACCCCCTAATCTTACATCGTTTTACCCCCCCCCCCCAAAAAATACCACCCTAATCTTACATCTTTTTGGGGGTATTTTTTGGGTGTAAAATCTAAAAATCCCCCATTACCCCCATTACCCTCCTAATCTTAAATGTTTTTATCCCCCATAGACAATTGCAACCCCCCCCCCCTCCCGCCCCTACTCTTACGTCAGTTTGGGGGTAATCAGGGTTGAGGGGGGTAATTTTGACACGGGACCATAAGAACCATGTCCATGTGCTGTGTTGAATATCAAAAAGTCACGTGTGCCTTAAATCATCTAAACAAGCAGAAAACGAGCCCAAATTTGCGTTGGAATTATTCACTGCCACATCGTTTGTACGTTTGGGCAATTGTTTCTGTTTAAAGTTGCAAAAGGTAGAAGTGATTAGCGCTTTCAGGGTCAATCTGAACTTCTGGTTTTGAATGAAGAACAACAGAAATGAAAGCGTCATGTTTGTGATTGAGAAGAACAGTCCCACGAGATACAGGAACTCAATCAAGATAAAGTCGTCATAAGTTGGAGTCGAAAGTCCAAAGCGAACTGAAAAATTAACAAAATATATTAAGTATGATCCTTCCAATTTTATTATTTTTCAGAGGTATTTTGAAATTTATTCCTTTTGCCAGTGGACAATAAGTTATCTTCATAAAAATCTGGGATCTTTTCCGTTTGTCCCCCCCCCCCCCCCCAGCTTAGTAGACGCATTTTATTTGCACCCCTCAGACGCACGTGCCATATTTTTACAAAGTGATTTACTATATAATGGCACGTGCTTTGTAACGGGGGGGGGGGGCGCATAACGTACTGGGGGCACAAATAGAAAAGATCCAAAATCTGTTCAAACAAATGCGTTATTTTTTGCTGATATTGGTTTATATGGGAACATATCCATACAATACATGCTCAGTGGACCGAAACTTGATACACATTGATAAGAAACATACTAAAACATGGTAAATCTTGCCAAGATCTTGCCATGGTGCTTGCCATGAAAATATCAGGATTTGTACGAACTTGCAAGATCTTTGAATGGCTGTCAAGAAACAAGATCTTGGCAAAAAGTTCTACTTCATTTAACCCCTCTATCATTTCATCCCTCTATCATTTCATCCCTCTATCATTTCATCCCTCTATCATTTCATCCCTCTATCATTTCATCCCGCCAATTAGCAGTTGACGTTAAAGGCATGTTTTGTCATAATTGAGTGGACAAATTAATCCCACGTTCGGTTTTGATAGTTTCATATTAAGTCCCACGGGCCGCTGAGGCATGGCCAAGTTGCTTCGGGGGTGATTAAATCGGTATTAAATGAATGGGAGGCTAAATGAATAGGGGTAAAAAAGCGGGACACCCTTGGCAAGATGTTTCAAGTTTTCCAGGAGATGCCAGGATCATGCATGCCTTATCAAGGCGTCGCTAGTCGATTTAGGATGTTAATCTTGCCATAATCTTCAAGATCTTGTAAGATTAACATCCTGTCTCGACTAGGGAAGTTTTGATTCACTGGGTGTCATTATAAAGGCACAAACATGTCATTTATATGTGGTTAAACTCCATTGGGGTTTAACAAACAGTTGCAGTAGTAGAAAGGTATTTTGAAGAGGGAAATTGCGTTGACAAAACTTCCACAAGAGGGGATTTTGATTCTAAATTTAGTCAACATCGAAACGAAAGAAGCGACTAAAAATTTCACTACGTCGTCGTCTCACCAAATGAACCGGAGACTTGAAACCAACTGCAAACCGCAAAATCAGGCTGCGGTCATGAGGGCTATACTGCAACATATTAGTAGGCATTGAAAACCCTTAGTGCTGGTTAATAGCCGCGAAACGATAGCGGCTATTATTGGGGACATCGTGACTTTTTACAATCCAAGAATTGGATTGTATTGGTGCTCTGTCTTTTTTTTATTTTGTAAGATGTTTTCATACATTTTTTCATGAATTTGAGCTTTCAAAACGGGAACAAGATAAACCGGTAAAACTCAGCGGGCATCAAGCTTCATTAGAGGCCCTTAGTAGTCCTTCAAGTATTTGGAGTGGTGAAGCTACGGGCACGGCCGTAATTAAAAGGTCATTTTTAGGACTTTTCTAGCCAAAATGTTGCAATTATTTGCGTTTTTTGTCATTTTTTTAATGAACCAGTCTAAAATTGAGGTTTGTAGAAGCTGATAAAGGTCTTTTGCAAGACATAATTACTTTGAATGACCATTTTTATATGTTTGGTACTAAAAACAAAAACAAGCAACCTTATTCTATTTTTTTAGTTTTTAGTTTTTTTTCAAGTTTTTTGAAAACTTTTGTCAGTTTTGTAAGCTTTTTCTGCTCTAGGTGTCAAGGAATCTCCTTTCGGGTGTGATAATAGGTTATTGCATAGTTTATAGTGGTAATAGATTGGTTATCAACATTTTAAAATCGCGAATTATACAAATATTTTGATAAAAACTTGCCATCTTTGTTTAAATTTCTTAACATTTACTGCCAATATTCAAGATTTCCAGTCTCGGGTGCCTAAAAACGTCCTATAGGATTTGATTATGGGCTACTAAAATTATTTTGGCCCTAAAATGAGTTTTAACATTTTAATAAGGCAAACTTTAGCATTTTTTTGCAATTTTCTTTCAACTTTTTCAGAAATTTGTCATTTTAGAGGTTTCTCCAGCCTCAAGGGCCAAGGAACCTCCTCTAAGGGGGTCGATAATATGGTAGTGCATTGTTTATAGATGTAATGGAATGTTCTTCAAGATTTTAATATAACAAATTTAAGCAATTTTTTTTTAAATATTTTCAAATTTTCAAATTTTTGCTTCACAGTATCTAGTGGCACTGAAAGAGGAGTTTTCAATTATTAATTTTAGGAATTTTGGCAGTTTTTCGACTATTTCTGCAAGCTTTTTTGAAAACTTTCCAACAGCGAGTTTTTCCGGCATCAGTAGCGCCGGTACCTCTTCTAGGGTTTGATAATAGGTTACTACGTAGTAGCTAGAGATAAGGGATTGGTTGTCAATATCTTAATAACACGAGTATTAGCAACTTTTGATAAAATTTAAAATTTTTAAAAAGTTATTTGAAACTCAATATCAAATTCCAAATTTATCGAGCTTTCTGAGCCAATGAAACTATTTAAAGAGTGAAATAGGGATACTATGAGTGGAGACAACGAAATGGTTCTGAAGTTATTAATATCACGAATTTTCGCAAGATTTTCGCAAAATTTGCAATTGATTTTAAACTTTTTGAAATTATTTGTCATCTTCTGAGTTTAACGATTTTTACTGGCCAAGGAAACCTTTTCAAGTTTTGCAGATGGGTTAAATGACAGAACTCGTGAGACAGAAATTGGATTAAACGTTTATTTAGCGGTTTTAGCACTTATTTTTGGTTCAGTGTGAATATTTTAGTCTCTCAACTTTTGAGATAATCTTTTTAGCAAGGACTTCTCAAATGATCTGCTGTTCAGGTACATTAGTTCTGCGTTTTTCATTCAATTCTTCGTATTTGTTATGTTTTTACAATTCGAAAAATTTGAATTGTATTGGGGTGCTGTCTTTTTTACGAATTGAAGAGGAGTATTGGAGAAGTCCTTTTTTTAAATCAATTTTATTGGAGTGATTTTTGAAGCGGGAAATGAAACGCGTGAAAAAACTTGGAGTGCTTTTAGTGCTGAAGAAAAGTGAAGAGTGGAGCAAAAAGAGAGTGATTTTTGTTCACACCGCTGTTTTTGAGAGAGCGAGAAATTGATGTGTGAAAAAATTTTTGCTACGCGAGCGAAGTTTTTTGTTCACGTGCAGCTTTTAGAAGCAGTTTTTTGCAACTTTTGATATTTATGAGGTTTGATTTTGATATTGTATTAGTTTTAGGCTTTTTTGATAGGAATTGAATGTTTCAAGTAGTTATTTTGAGTTTAATGCTAATTTGGAAGTTTTTGATCAGTTTTGCTAATTTTTAGACGAAATTTAATAAGTTTTTGTGTTTTTTTTTCTCTCTTATTGCTTTAAGTGGGATGTGAATTGAAGCTAGTTACTTAAAGAATATTCAGTTACAAATTGAGCTAAGTTTTTTTGGTATAAATCATTTTTTCCTTAGGAAAATTGACAGAAAAATTGAGAAAATTTCAAACCATTTTTCTTATTTTTTTGCAGTTTTTCTTTTTTTAATCTTTGAAAAAATTCTTAGCCTATTATTACCTGCCCATTGTTTTGCGAGTTTTTCATTGCTCTAATTGCAAAGGAACATTATTCGGCTTTATGTTTCCTTGTACTATTAAAAAAAACTCAAAGAAACTCAAGTTTTTCTAGTTTTTTTTGTTTATTTTGTGTTTTGAATGCCGTTTCTATTCTTCCTTTAATTTTTGTGGCCTTTGTGGAGTTTGAGGTTTCACAATAGTTGTTTTAGTTGTTTAGTTATAAGTATGGGCAATTTTCTCCTTAGAGTCGTTTCCGGAATTCTTCCGGCTATGTTTTTGTAAGATCTGTTCACAAATTTTCATGATCTTGAAAGTCAAATTACAGTTGTGATTTTGGTCACGCCGGAACAGGAATTGGAGAGAAAAAGAGAGTGGTTTTGCTGCGTGAAATGTTGTTGCTATAAACTTACAGTAGAGTGAAAAAACGGTGTTTGAACAAAAATTCGCTTTCTCGCTATTGGTTTTTTGTTCACATGCGGCAATTTCACATTGATTTTTGGATCGGATTCTTTTTATCAGTGGTTTTTCCCAATCCATTCAAAGTCCCTTCTAGGTCTAGTTTTCTGTTTATTCATTGAAAATTCTTTGAATTGTAGGTCAGGTCCTGTCCTGCTATGTTTTTTACAATTCAAAGAATTTGAATTGTTTTGGCGCGCTGTCTTTTTTTAAGGTCTGTTCATACATTTTCATGATTTTTGAAGTCAAAATGGAGTAGTGATTTTGGTCACGCCGAAACAGGAAATGGAGCGAATAAGCGAGTGGTTTTGCGGCGCGAATTTTTTTCGCTCTAATTTTAAAGTAGAGTGAGAAAACGGTGTGTGAACAAAAATTCGGTTTATCGGTAGTGGTTTTTTGTTCACATGCGGCAATTTCACTCTGATTTCTACTGTTTTTTCAATTTTTTGGATCGGATTTTTTCTAAATGGTTTTTCTAATCCATTCACAGTTCATTTTGGGCCTAGTGTTTTGTTTGAATTGAATTTTCATTTCTTGCTAGTGGTTTTTTGTTCACATGCGGCATTTTGACATTGATTTTCTGCTTTTTTTCTCAATTTTTGATCTGATTTTTTTTGAAAATGGTTTTCTCATTTCACTCGTAGTCCATTCTTGGTCTAGTTTTCTGTTTAGTCAATGAAAATTTTTTGAATTGTACGTCAGGACTTGTCCTGCTATGTTTTTTAATTCGTCGTCTCCATCGGTGATTCTTACGACCTGACTTCTTGGTATTGACTTTTTCAATGACTTCAGTGACTTTTATTGCTTTGCAGTTAAATTTTGTTTACGTGACGTCATTTCTGCTTTTAGTTCAATTGCGCGACTTTTCTCACTCAAATAAATGACTTCTGAATTCTTATGGAACTTTAAATTTTATGATCTTTTACTAGTTAAAGATCAATAGGGTGCATCTAAGTAGTGCCAAACTTACTTATATGTCCTAATTCTTGAGTTTTAGTCTTGAGTTTTTGATTTCGAATATTAATTTTGAAGAAGCTTTTTAGGGCTTTTTCCTTATATAGACCGTATGTTTCATAAATTTGACAGTCCGATTTTAACCCAAAAAGTCTAGTGGTCTAATAAAGGGCTGATGGTCGATCTGTCTATCTTATTTCTTTAGTTGTTTCAATTCAAGGCAGGCCACAAGCGTTTATTGTGGCTATTTTCCGACGATCTGCCGATTATGTTTACAAGTTCAAATTGTGTCCCAAATGACAATTTGATTCGTTCATGGTTTGAGCTGATGAGATTTTTGTGATTAACTAAGATTCTGTACAGAGACGTCGAACTAAAGAATTACAGGAATTACACGTTGTTACTGTTTTGTCCAGACACGGTCTCCAAATAGCCGTTGATTATCTTAACCAGAAAATGTCTAGTTTTTACCTCTGATGCCGACTAAATAGCCGGCAGTTATGAAAGATGCAGTAGCGACAGCTGTGACGAAGTAGACACACGTAAACAGAAGAGATCCACTAGTGATCCACAGTTCAGCGGATTCCTCGTCCGGCTGAACAACTCCAGACTCACGCAAAATACGACGGGTAGACCTGGTAAGAAAAGCGAACTTCATCATGGCTATCCCGGGTCGAGGATTTTGGGTGAAATTTTGTAAGAAATGCGGAAATTACGGTGAATACGGCGAAAAAAATAATTCAACTCATTTCACCGGAAATTAATGCAAGAAATGCGGTGAAAATCAACACATTTTACTACATTCCTTACAAAAATTCACCGCGAAATTCACCGCATTTCTTACAAAAATTCACAGCATCGACTTTTGAGGCAAAGTAATGTAAGAAATGCGTTGAATGCGGTGAAAAAAAATAACTCACCGTATTTGACCGCAATTCTTACAAAAATTCACCGCGAAATTCATCGCATTTCTAACAAAAATTCTAGAACGGAATATTAGGGGAAATAAATTGGGGAAAACCATTTCTAAAAAATCAGATAAAAATTTAAAAAAAAAACAGAAAATCAATGCCAAAATGACGCATGTGGACAAAAAACCACTAGCGAAAATTAAAAATTTGGTTGAAACAAAAAACAAGGAATAGAATGAATTATGAATGGATTGGTAAAACCATTTAGAAAAAAATCCGATCCAAAAAATCGAAAAAACAGTAAACATCAAAGTCAAATTGCCGCATGTGAACAAAAAACCACTATTGAGAAAGCGAATTTTTGTTCAAACACCGTTTTCTCACTCTACTTTAAAATGAGACCAAAAAAAATTTACGCCGCTAAACCACTCGCTTTTTCGCTCCACTTCCTGTTTCGGCGTGACCAAAATCACTACTCCAATTTGACTTCAAAAATCATGAAAATGTGTGAACAGATCTTAAAAAAAAGACAGCGCCCCAATACAATTCAAATTCTTTGAATTGTAAAAATAGGAGCGCTATAATAGCCAGCTGAGAAGATGAGGGCAACTATGAATAAAAATTTTAACTCAAATTGTGAATAATAGTTTTTTTTGCGTTTTAATGGAACAACGTAGGCGTTATAACTTGCTTATGTCATACAGTTTTGTCTTCCAATCCAGTATTTCTGCTTTCATGGTTCTCTTTTTCCTCTAATTCTATTTGGTTATCTGCGGCATGACCACAAGTCTGAAATCACAATTTCTGTGATGAAGAAAAATGAGAAAACGGCAACTATTATTTTACTTGTGGTTGCTTTGTGTGTCTATTCAAAAACTGCATCTTCTCAGACTTTTTAACATTTAAAATATTTTGATTGAACAAAGAAATGTTTGGGGCCAAAATGTTGCTCATTTGAAGCCATTTATTTCACATTATGAATAAATCTTTTTCATATTTTCCTCATTTGGTATCACTATTGAATTATAATCACAGTCTACCTTGGCAAAATAGAGGAGATAAAATCAACAAAAATAGAGAAATGTTTTGTTAGTGTCAATTGACGTCAACTGGCAATTGCGTTGTAAATACCGCCGCATTTCCTATATTCGTGAAGGCGAACTCGCGTTACTGAATGTTTTCCGAATAACACTTTTTTTCTGAATATTATAGGTAATTATAATTATGAGTCCTTAAAAGCTTGAGTGCATAAAAGTGTGTTTGATGGAGAAAAAACCTTACTAGATAACAGTCGTCTTGAAAAACAGTCTTTCAATTAAAATAGGGTACTAAAAATAGTTTCCATAGTTGATATAATAGTTGAGATGAAAACATACTTTTAATCTATTCCATCATTGGTTTAAGCTTCAACATACCTACCTCAGTATTATCATGCGTAATGTCATTCGCTTTTTGTGCTACAGCTTCTTTTTTTCAATCAGAAGCAGCATTTAGCTTGAACAAATGAGCTAAACAGGGTTGCACCCATATGTCAAACGCCCCATATTCTGCACTTTTAGAAGATATGTTTTTGAAGCCTCATGCTCTTTGACTTTTGTTCTCACTACCATTGTGGTCAAGCAGACAGATTTTGTTATCAATCCAGCTGTTTGGAGCAAATCTTGGCAGAAAAAATGATTATCTCATCTGGTTTTGAGTTTTTGTTTTCAATTTTGTTAGCGGGATTTGAATTTGTAAACAATGGAAAAATTACAGACAGGTACCAAAAAATGTTTATTTGCTTTTCAATTGTGAGCACCTTATTTGAATCTCATTTTGATTTTGCAGTAACGAAGTTGCACCTCGAATAAAGATACAAGCTAGAGCAGCTTATATGCTAAAACTAAGCGTAAATTTGGCTCCAACAACGGAAAACAATGGCATTTTTTCAATCATTGCTCCAACCCACGTTAGTGGAAGAGGAACTACATGCTCAAATGGGTTTTTGTTATGTCAATTTTGGCCAATCGATATAATCATCCTAGAGGTTAGAAAACCCGTCCACCTTAGAATATATAAATGAAAAGATTTTTTGATTTTGATTTTTCCTATGGAGTTAATGATTTTTCAGGTTTTGTAAACATTTGACTAATTTTCGTTGTTTCTGTTCGCATTTGCTGTATTTTTACGCAGTTTTTTGCCAATTTTTTAGATAACTGAGTTAAAAATTGATAGCGATAGTGTCGATGGTTTTAGCTCTAAATAAGGAAGAGCGTTATTGAACTGTTTCATTCAATATTTTGACTAAAACTTTTGCTGCTTTTATCAAAATTCAGACATTGTTCTTCAGAAATGGTACGAAATAAGCTTCTTCAGTTAATTTTTTTTAAAATTTGCTAAATTTTTTGTTATTTTTATCAAAATTCGGCCATTCTTGTTCAATAATGATATGAAATAAGCATCTTTAGTTAATTTGTTTAAATTTGCCGGATTAACGCAGCAAAAATCTACTGCTGGCACAACCTTAGTTAAGTAGAAAGAGGGTCAATTTTGTTTGCATCTCCTTTGAGAGTGTTCGGATCGTAATCGCTCGATGTCTTTTTAAATTATTGTTTTTTGATTTTTGCTTGGTTTTAGGTTAATTACAGAACAAAGCAATTCAAAAAAGCTAGCTAAGGAAACGTCTACTGGGCTTGCTAAATAGTTTTAAGGTGTCCTACCTATTTTATTCAGTCCAAAGCCTTCGGTAATTTTGATTATCAAAAACAATTGCTTTCAACATAAACAAAATTTTATTGATCTTTGCCACTTTTTTCTTTTTTAGAGCATCTTGTACCTTAAATTCGACCAAGAGCAGATTAAACTGTCTTCCTGTGGATTAAAATGCATTATTTTACGCTTTAATTAATAGCCATGAAGTGATAGCTGCTAATATTGGGGACCTCGTTGTTTTTCTGTAATTCATCGTCTCCTTCTAGGATTCTTGAGACTAATGACTTTTTCAATTTCAATAAATTCTACTGCTTTGCAGAAGAAGTTTTTTCAATAATTTCTGCGTGACGTCTTTTTTTCTGCTTTTAGGTTAATTGCGTGACTTACCTCAATAACAAATTGACTTCTGTACTCACTTAATGAACTTCAAATTTTAAGGTCATTTACTAGTTAATGATCAATAATGTGCATCTAACTAGTGCCAAACGTATTTGCCCTAACTCTTGAGTATTGAAGTCTTGAGGTTTTGATTTATATTATTAACCTTGAAAAAGCTCTATTAGAATCTTTCCTTATAGAGCGTATGTGTCTCAATGAAATAACAATCCGAATCTAACCCAAAAAGTCTAGTGGACTATTAAAGTACTGATGGTCAATCTGTATATCGTTCATATTTAGTTGCTTTAATTTCATGTAAGGCCACAAGCGTCTATCGCGGTTTTTTTCCGGCAATCTACTCGTTATGTTTAATGGTTTTTCGGCTTTGGCACTACGAGTTTTGATAAAGAAATTTCGATTCTTGAATGTTTTTCCATTTTTGATGTTTTTTTTCTTGTTATGAATTATTTTTGACAGGTCGCATGTTAATTTATTGGCGTTTGAAAAGGAGGCACCATTCGGCATATACTTTTTTTGTTGAAAAAATTATTGTTTTAACCTCTTCAACACCGTTTTATAGCCGAATTCAGCGGAGTTTTAATTTTTTTTCTATTTGTAGTTGCATGAATATTTCTGCGTAATCGTGGTTTCACTTATGGATTGACAGAGGGATCAATTTACTATTTTGAGTTGGTAACTAAACATTTTCCCGACTTTTAAGCCAAATGTTTGAAAAACAGTAGTATTTTTTACCTTTTCAATTTGCTGTTCTTTTTGTCTACCTACACTATAGGGATTGAGGAAAAGCACAATTGAAAATATCTAAAATTTTTAGTGCCTTGCTTATTGCTTTAACTGCTTTGACGTCGTTTTGTTCTGGCTTCTGACATATTCTGATTAATGACAAATCCTAATGGCTTTCTTCTTTGGAGAAATAAAAGAACGTACTTTGTGTTTTTATGAAGTTAAAGTTAATTGTTTTCGAAAGATAGAAATCCATTTTTAATTTTGCCTTTTCTGTTCTATTTGTCTACTTGTTAGCTAGTCTCCTTATTCTGAGGTCAAATATCATTTTATTGGTATTCAAAGATAGTGCAATATATCTTATTCTGACGGATAAATTAAGGTTTTAACGGCTTGGATACCGTTTTGTCGCAAAATATAATTGATATTTGTTTTTCGGCTTTTTTGTTTGTTTTTGTAGAAGTATGACATATTCTGGATAATGACATATCTCAACGTCTTCACTTGGAGGTTATGAATGACCGTAAACATAATTAAAGATATGAGCTGATATCTAATAGTTTTCATTACTTGGAATTATTGATTTTAAAAAGTTTTTTCACTTCGCAGTTTTGTTCCATATTGTCTACTTGTAACCGGGTCTCATTACGGACTGGTCCCGTGTTTTTTAGTGAAGTACAAATTAATTTGTTTTTTTAAGGTTTGTGTGACGCTATTTTGACTTTGCTATGTGAATGAGCGGGGTCCCGGGGTCGAGAAAATTATGTAAGAAATGCGCTGAAATGCGCTGATTTTTTAAAAAGTTCAGCGCAAAAACCTTACATAAAAATTCGCTGAATTGAGCTGAAATGCGCTGAAACTTTGCAAGAAATGCGCTGAACACCACTTAGTTTTCAAAAACCAGCTATCACTAATAATTGGACCCTGCTTTCATGTGCTGCAGCCTTCACTCAGTCCGCTGCGCCATTCATTCCTGAAATTCTTCTTATTTAGTTTTATTTTATAGCAATGGACAGTTTAGGAAGAAATGCGCTGAAATTATGTAAGAAATGCACTGAAAATTCAGCGCATTTCTTACAAATTTTCAGCGCATTTCAGCGCAAAATTATGTAAGGTTTTTCCGCTGAAAAATTTTTAAGCAAATCAGCGAGTTTCAGCTCATTTCAGCGCAATTCAGCGCATTCAACTTATTTCTTTCATAAATTTAGCACATTCAGCGCACTTCTTACAAAATAATGCGCTGAAACGGCGCTGACATCTCGACCCGGGATCGGAACAGTAAATGCAAACGCACATGACCGAGCCTCCGTGTTTATATATATAAATTTACTCAAAAGTATCTGTAATATGCTAATTTTTCCGCAAAAAAAACCTACTGGCTCAATACCTTGTATGTTGTGGAAAACGAATATCTTAAGACATTTTGTACTACTCATGCGAGCCTTCTTGTTATCCAAATTAGAAAATTATAATAACAAATTGGTTTGTTGAAATAGTAAAAAGGTTCATTTTGTCATCAATAGTTTATTTGATATGAGTCAACTAGGACAGGTTCGGCAATCACTTTCGAGTTAGTTCAGAAAAAGGCTGTCAATAAAAATAATTAGACTTTACTTATGAAAAGAAATTTGACCTTTGACTCTGTTATTCAATTTTCAGTAGAATTAATTTTTGACACCCCCAATTCGTAAACAGTGCCCCCCCCCTCCATTTGTATTTCCCAGTATTTCAATGTTTAACAGTGCCATCCCCGCAAAAACTTTGTCATATGGAGTTTTTTCATAAAGTCAAATGCGCAATTATAGAGCTGGACTAACCTCAATTTATAAACGATGTAACAATTGAGTCCGATTATAACAAATAACGGCAACACAGTATATAAACCATTAATAAGCAACAGAGAATAAACAATTCTGAAAAATATGTTGAAATCTTCATTCACAACGCATCGGTTGGAGTACACGTCAATTTCTGCCATCAAAAAAGTGGGAAAAGTTAACACAGCCATAACTGAGTAGTTAATAATAAAGCACTTTACGGGGTACCACAAATTACGTAATAATTTATCGCGATACATTGAAGATCTGAACGCGGCGATGAACCGATCGATAGTCAATAGGACGATTTCGTTTTGAGCAGAAAGAGAGAATACTTGAGGAATCCATTTCATCAATCGACATGAGAGTTGTGATCTTTCGGCTATGTTGAATTCGGCCCAGTAAACTGCCCTGTAACAATTGAATAAAACTGTTAAGTTTTAATACCCTCGATGTATTATGAATTGGTTTTTCTCACTATTTTCTTTTTTTTCCACCAGACTTGAAGTGTTTTGATTTGATTGGTGAGGGGAAAAAACTAATCTGAAGGAGTTGGTAGTCGAATTTGCTCACTCGTTTCTAGTAATAATGTCAATTTGGACCAATTGATGTCTTTTTGGTAGAAAAACAAAAAACGAAAAAAAAAACGATTACCAACAAGGAGGCTCGGTAATGTGCGTTTGCACATAAAGTTTTTAGAAAAACTCTATAAACGTATTTTTTTTAACTTTGCACTTTGCTGTTCTTTTTTGTGTATTTGCTACCTAGTCGCAATAATTCCAGGTTGCTGGGCAACTTTTTGGTGTTAAATCAAGGCCCAGTTCAACATATCGAATGTTTTTAGTGCAGCGCTTATTGTTTTACGGGCCTCGACACCGAAATAGTTGTTTCCGAAAAATACAAGTGTATTTTTCAACTTTGTCGTTTTGTTCGCTTTTGTAATACTTGTTACTAATTCTCATTATTCATGGCTCAATTTTTGTGTTCAAATAAGGTGAAGTTTATTGTATATTACTTTTTATGGATTAGATTTCGGTTTTAACTGCTTTGACGCCGATTTCTTGCAAAATTTTATGGATTTTTTTCAATTCGTCACCTAATTTTGTGAAGTTAGAGCAAAATCGGGATAATGACAGATCGCGAATTATTCATTTCGTGGTATGGATAAACATTAAGCTATTTAACGATTTCAATTGATAAATAATGTTTTCATTATTTGAAATTATTTGTTTTCAAGAAACCATAAAGGTATTTTTGCAAATATGCCATTTTTGTTTTTTTTGTCTTTTTGTTACCGAGTCTCATCAAGGACTGACTCCATTTCTAGTAATGAACAAACAATTAGATATAATATAGTTTTTTCAAAAAAATAGACATTGGTTTTTGGATGTAAAAGTTTGTTTTTATTTGATTTTTTTGTTTGTCTTGTATAGTTGTATTAAAAATCGAGACATGTGAGATTTTTTGAAAGTTTTCTATCTCCTGCTCATTTGGTAGACAATTAATCCAGACTTGTGGATAAGTGGGGTCGGAATATTATGCGCGGACGCACCTTACCGAGCCTCATTGTTTTGGCTGACAAAGTATTTATTATTAAAAAACGATTCCTGTAGCTGAGTCGTAATTAGTTTATTTTTTTTTGGATTTTTTCTCTTTTTTACGGGTAACCATTTTGAAAAAAAAGATGCATTACCTTCATGCTCTGGCTTTGAAGCAGTTTACAACTATTGGTTTACATAATTCAAGTTTTTCACTATATTCTATTTCTCAAAAGTTCCAATTGTCTTCGTGACTGATTCATATTTATTGCTTTCAAATATTATTCAACAATTTTAAGAGCTTCCTGAAATCATGGTTTTTTTTCATTTGGGGAAACTATAATTTTGGATTAAAGTGCAATTAATATTACTGGAAATCTTTTAAAGGACCAAATTAAGCTAATAAATTTCATTTTTTTTTTAAATTTCTGACGATGAGTATTTATCTGAGGTATTCATATTAAAACAATTTTAAAATAAACTTCAATTATAGATGAATTTATTCAATTTTTGTCTGTCGAATGAATTTTTCTACTGATAATGGTTACCATTTGGTTTTAGTTCATGTTAAAACTTCTAATTCTTGAATTTGCTAAAAAAAATCTTTCAATTGAAATTTTTTTTAGTTATTAACAAGAAATCTGGTTTTTTAACGGAATTTCAGTACTGAAAAATGTGAGCAGCTTTGTTCAATTTTTACAAATCTTTTGTAAGTAGGTGATTAATTTTCCTGTTTTAAGGAAAAAAAAACAACACAAAAAATCAATTACCAATGACCTCTATGTGAACCAAATATGGTTGATATAATGTGACTTTCAAACGCCAAAAATAATTTTAAATTGTTTGCTTGAATGGATTGTATCAAAATTTTCTAGTTTCATATTTCTTGTAGGCATATAAAATAACCTACGAAACAAATAGTTAATGATCGCTGTAAACAGGGAAATTTTTAAAAAGAAAATCAATTCTTCAAAGTAATCCGTTTGTTGCCTTACATAAACTACCATACGGATGTTAATAACAAAAATACAACACTGTTTCTACTTCTTTGAAACACTTATTTATTATAATTCAAGAACGAAATTAAAAGAACGAAAGTTCCTTCCACTTCTACAGTTTTTCATCACTTTCTAGATGAGTTATAGCTACAAATGCTATTTGCATTTACAATTGTCAATTGTTTGCTTTTATGTTTTATAGAGGATTAGTTTTTTCCTAAGTGGATCATATCTCTAAATGCATGGTTATATTCAGCTAAAAGGTTCTAAACAAACATACACAACACAAAATTATTATCACGTAAAAATTTAACGAAAAAAAACTTTTCTGGCGCTAAAATCCAGTGATAAAAATGTCAATCGGAAACTAAGTAAAAATTTTTGGACGCTATAATCCATTGGAAAAATGTTTCTGCACATATTGAGGTTTTGTACACTCACCCGAAATGTACGATTCCGATGAACACGATGTGTAGAATATCGGATAGAGCCACCAGAATCATAAACACCATCGAAGACCTCTTCACGCCCATCTTAGTAACCACCACTATTATGAGGATATTGCACACCACGCCCACCAGTGACGTCACTTAATCGCAAAATAACACAAAAATTCAGTTAAGCTCTGTTTCCTTGTTTATTTGCAACAAGAGCGCCTCGGGTAGTCGATATGAAAAAAAGACATTGAATCTTTTCTGTTTGTGCCCCCACCCCCCAGCTTTGTGGGCGCAAATTATTTGCATCACCCAGACGCACGTGCCATATTTTTACATAATGATTTACTATGTGATGACACGTGCTCTGTAACTGGGGGCGCAAAACGTACTGGGGGCGCAAACGGAAAAGATCCAAAACATTTTTTTCTTAAAAGAATGGGTGCAATATAAACTTTCCTCTTAAATTTATTCACAACAGTCAAGATTAGGAAAATACTGCATGAACACCAAAAGATACTTGAAAAGTCAGGTTTCTCAGACATCAGCCGACAAAAAGACTGCTCAGAACCTTAATGCCCTGACTGAGACCAAAGACAAGATGCATGTCACGTCCTTCACAAAAAATATTCTGATTTGTTAATAAAATGAAATTAATGTTTGAAAGCTCAATAAAACTACATTATCATAGATTTGGGCGATTTCTTTTCTCATTTTCAGAAAGTTTGTATCTTCAATGAAAACAGTTTTCAATATAAGAGTGCAGTCTCACGCGAAGGAGAGTAAAAATGACGTCACTTTTCCCAAATAATTTCTACTGTGGGTGAAAGTCACAAGACCAACCAAAGTAGTCAAAAATTCAAAAACTGAGTGATGTAAGAGCAACTGGCCGCAGTGCCAAAGTTACATATTTTTTAAAAAAAATAGGTACGATCACGTAAAAAGATATTTATTGGAAAAACTTGAGCGAATTACGTTGTTTTTGAAATTTTTGAAAAATTTGAAAGGGTAAAAGTAAAACCTTTTGCTGAAATTAGTACAGAAAAGGAAACATTAAGACACTGAACCCTACTAACTGGAGTCTAAAATCTTCAGAAAAAAAAGAGATTTAAAATAATTTTCTATATTTTCAAACTGACGGATGCCAGCCCTTCACGAATATATACTCACATCGCCACTCATTACATAACACCAAATGATTTTTTTATTTGTAATGGTTGTAGGAAACAGAATGTAACCTGGGAAGCAAAAGTGACCCAGGATGTTAGAGACCCGGACGAGATGCTGCAGCTGAGAGACAGGATGATACGGGCGAAAGGGCACTGAATAATACATTGCTAGCTTTGATTGTAGACTATTTGGTCTTTTCATTTGTTTGGAAAAGTTTTTGAATGTAAACTAGTATTATTAAAATAAACTGTCTTGTTTATTAATTTATAAGCAGATGGTCTAGATTGTGGTTAGGAGGTTCACCTGGATTTTCGTTCACACTAGGCAATTAGAAAAAAAAATAGAGAGGTTATGATAAGCTTTTAGGTTTTTTCCTTTACTTGAGGCAAGGACTTAATGTTGAGCGATGGCGAAACGGGTCTAAGGAATAAACCCCCCAAGGAAATAAACCCCCACAAAAATCAACATCAACGGAAATAAACCCCCATTTTAAATTCGAATTTTGGTCCTGATAATTTGTTCGGTTGTGATAGACCGCTAAGTTTAATATACTTCCGTGGGGGCTTATTTCCGATCTATAATTAAGTAGGGTTTTTCCGTGGAGTTTTTTCCGAAACCTGGCAGAGCGATTTAGTTAATTATATGCAAACTAAAAGGAACTTAAGATTTTGTAGGCGGAAACAATAATTGAACTTAATAGGGGGGCATTAGAGAATGCAGGCTGTTTTTCCGTTTGTGACCCAGTACGATATGCACCCCCAGTTAAAAAGCACTCGTGTCATTGCATAATGAATCGTAAAAATATGGAACGTGCTTCTGGAAGTAGCAAATAATATGCATCCACTAAGGTGGGGGGAGGGGGGCACAAATGAAAAAGATCCAAACTATCTGGTGCTATATAGCAGGATACTATGTAAATAATTAGCACGTACATCAAATTCGTGAATCAATCTCAAAAAAATAGGGCAAAACAGAATTGATCTCAAATCTTCTTGAATGTAAAGAAAAGGTTGTTTGAAGACTAGATATAGTAAAAAACCAGAAGAAATTGTATTTTGTCATCCAACTGGCTTTTCAAAAAAAACAATGATTTATCGGGTTTTTCTCATTAAAGCTTCCCTCTCAGCGTGCAGGACATCATTACGTGGCCTGTGTTTTATACATACTCCATTTTGTCGGACTGTTTCACGACAACAGTTTTATGACTAGAATTGTCAGGGTGTGTGAAAAACGAGTGACACTTGGCTAGTTTAGTTCAAACGTTCTTAGAAAATGGATATATAAGCACTCATTTTTCACAAAGCGTGTTTTTGGGGTCAGCGTGAAAATTTAGGACAATTTTCTTCACGCGTTTCCACGCCATAAGTGAGTCTTTCCAAAAAAACTGAGATATTGTCACTTAGATGGAAATGAAGAAAAGCCCAGTTGGCGAACATTTTCATAAATTTCCTGTTGGAGGCTGAATGCAGATTATGAGAACAGTTAGCAGTTTTGACTTTGGCTTCAGTAACTACAAAAAAAATTAGTCAATAAAATTTTAGGCTACTTACAAGTTTAAAGTTGTGAGAATGGATTACGCTTCCATAAAACTAAAAATATTATAGAAAGTTGCATTTGTGGACATTGGCCACGTATATAATGTATAACAATAACGTATAGCCCCCACCCAATCATGTTAAATATAACATAAGGGGGTTATTTTCGTTGGGGTCTATAATGGGAGAAAAAAACGTTCCAGCATCGTTTTGAGTGTTAGTCTCTTCGTCTTGCATGTTATAATATGGTGTTTCGACATAAAAAATTGGGGGTGTTTCGGTATTATAATTTGCAGACTGTATGTTGCAATGGGATTGAAGTTAGTTTTTTGGTTGAATGATTTATGTTTGAATAGTTTCTTTTAGCAACAGTTCGTTCATAGAAAAAATTAGTTTTTGTGAAACTCCAACTGCAATGATGTGTTGTTTTTGCCTGCTCTATTGTAGTAGTTCTTGCATACATTAATCTAAATCAAGTTGTTCAGTTCCCAATCGCGATCTCCAGGGGACTAAAGGATAAACACTTTTTTTCAAGGAGAAAAACCTATAATTAAACAAAACCAATTCAAAAATTTTTGTAGAACCACTTGAAATTAATGCTGCTATTTTCTACTAAACTAAAAGAAAATTTATCAAAAAAATTTTCATTGCACTTTTACATCGAACATTTAAACTATCAATTTAATTATATATATATTTTTTTTTTAAAATGTCAATTTTGTCTACAAAGCGTCATAGTTCTGGCGCATATACTTTTTTTCAGAGTGAAAACGTAATGAGTAGACTGGAATAAAGCAGTGATGCCAATATTGGTTCAAGAAAAACTGCTGCAAATTCTTGCTATAATTGCTTATCCTTGAGAGATCGTCTGCCTTTTGAAATTCTGATTAAAAAATTAACGAAAAAAAAATAGTTGCCACTAAATAATAATGTTATACATAGAGAGTATGTTTTTAATTGCGAGAGAATGCCAGAGTGATCGCATGTTTAATTTTGTTGGTTGTATCTTTAGAGCAAAAACTTGTATTACTTCTTACCGCCTCTTATACAAAACTCAAGGTGGTCATAATTACCATTACATCATGAACAATTTATTCCAAAGCTGAAAACGAAGGCGCTTACAGATGAGTATTGAACAATTTAACATTTTTAGTTTAGAATTGAACAAAAAATCAAATTAAAACTTTTACAAACAAAAAATCAAATTGAAAAGTTTTACACTTCATCAAGATAATTGAAAATGTAACGATTGATAAATTTTTGTTAGATTGTGGTGAATCCTAGAACAAAATTTAAGTTCAAACTAATTTTTCAGCAGGCAGTATGAATATCACAATTACTTAAGACAGGAAAAATCCAATGACCGTGACAACTTTGCATAAATCGTGGTTTAAAAACACTCGTTTGCAATGAAAAGCTGAAAAGAGGAAAATTGGGCATGGTTTTCAAAATTTGGAGAACAATAAAATTGTCAGAATTATTAGAAGAGGAAACAGTTTATTTTTCGTAGAGCTGTTAGCATTGCTCTTTTAGGAATTGCAGTGGAAATTTTTAATCTCCAGGATTGTGGAAAAATAAAGAGTGAGAAACACAAAGAAGGAAACTATGATAGGTACAGTTATAAGATTTGAGAAAGCACCTAAACTTTTTTTGATTATCAATGCCCCCCCTTTGAGGTTAAGAGGGTTTTTTGCCGTAAAAATTCTAATAAATTCCGTATATTTCGGCAATAATCTACTGCATTTCATTCAATTATACAAATTTCGCCCACAAATTTACCTCAATTGTCATTTAAAAAATTTTCCACTTTGACTGCAAAATTATTGTAAGATTTGGGGGTGAATACGATGAAAAATATAATTTACGGCAGACAACACACATGATAGACAGAAATATTTCTACTATTTTTGAGACCGAAATGAGATATCTGCCATATTAAACAGACCCAGTTCGGTTTTTGATCAGACACGGAAGGCGAGAGCGCATTTTCGCTCATCCAGCACCACCATCAAACAGACCCCCCCCCCGCTCCTGTCTTCAAGTAAAGTCGGTTTGGCCAAGACTTATCTTGACTCTGAGACCTCATCGTGGGATGCCATTTTGCGCAAAATATCTTATGCGCCCACACCCTCTTAAGATCTATAATATTAGAAAGGGCTATTTATTCCGGAATCTGTTTCATTTTTGCACACTTATTAACTCTTTTTTAATAATTGACCTGCACTAGCTTTCAAAATACGGGATACGATCAAAACTTGCAGTCTAGTCCGAGGATACTGTCATTGTGACTCGACGCGTTGTGGTCGTACTCAGCACCATTGAGTAATAAAGATGAATTGTCTCCAGACATCAGCTTCATCCCGATAGAAGAAGATTCGTTCATTAGTGGCATATTGAAAAATAAAATAATACGAAGGAGAATAAATAAAGTAGGGAAAATAACTCAAACAGTTCAAAGTGTATCTGTTTGACAATAATAATTCTTCACTGATTGCGTTCGACTCTTACAGGTTTTGAATATTATTAACAAAATTATCAGAACAACATCTGAAAACAGTTATAATCACCCTTTCCACCTCCCAAGAAGTCAGTTAAGTTCATGCGTAAATTAGCAAAATTTAGAAGAGTATTTCATGTCATTTGTTTGTCTTATTTAATCTGGTATATTGTGCACAAATGTTGTCACAGCACCATTAGGGGGCGGGGATCTAGTTTCTATAAATGTTTCACTGCAGCTATCGAGAAATTTTAATTTTCAGTTTCAGCAGATTGCCAAAACTAGAAACTGTTAAATGGCAAATCATCAAGACAAGCATATCAAGGTGGAACATACTTAATTTATGAACAAGGCTACATCGATAAGTGACCTTTGCCCAATGACAAAAATACCCCATTAATTTTCAGGTTTATTATTCCGGCTACAAATTAGCACATATCGTATTAAAATGAGTGTTCACCGGTTTAGACCTCGACATATGAAAAGACTTTATAATTCTAGTGGGGGGGGGGGGGGTCTAAAATTTTATCATTCTAATTTTTTTTTATTCAGCCGGTTAATTTTGACCCTTTCATCGGTCGCGTAGTTTTGTACAAAGTCCCGACACGATGACGCTAAATAGTCTTACAGATCGTTTCGGCCATAGAGTTAAATGTCCGGTATAACTTTGGGCCTTTGAGTATTTTGGTATTGGGCATTTAGGAAACAATTCAAACTAATATATGAAATGAAAGTAATTTGAATGCTCAGTTTTTGCTTTAGTCACTCAATATTTTTTCAGAAACAAATTAGGAATCTGGTTTAAGCATAGACTACACTGTATAGTTGTTAATTGATAATTTGACTAACTTTATATCTTTGTTATTTAACTTGGTAAATGTTTTAGGTCTTATTAAAGTTTAGGATTTGTAGTTACATTTTGTATATTTGTATTAAAAGAAGAGGTTTAAATATTTTTAATGGCCCGAAAAGTAATAACAATACTTAATACTATCTTGTTAGTTTCTAAAAAAACTGATAGAAGCGACGATAAAAATGTTGATAAGAATAATATATAATAATATAATAATATAAGCCAAAGCAGAACGGGAAATTAGAGCAATTTTATACACGTTCTTGTGATAATTTGAAAACGACGAAATGAACAAAAACTGACGTTCAATTAGGCTACAGAAACATTTGTAGACATCAGACAAAAACTTGAAACTAAATTTTTTGTAGAATTTATATGAACATCAATTAAAACACCTTAAAGCGGCGCGTAAAAATCTATTGAAGTTGGAGCGTTACAATACGGTTTTATCAAAGCGGGATCCCTTTCCTGTGTTAGGAATACATCAAATGAACCCTAGCTACGATTTTTCCACTCACAGGCTAATTTTTGTGACAGAATCTTTAGCCAATTGAACAAAAATTAAATAGAATTTTCAAGAAACAATATTTAATTTCCGCATATGAAAGCTTTGTGTTTAAATATGTTTAGTCTTATTTAAAAATCAAAATAGTTGCTTGGTAACCAAATGATAGTTTGACTTGAGCTTAAAACAAAGCGATAAACAAAACGTGAGCTTAAAACGTCATTTTTAGAACAAATAGCAAAATCATCTCAAACGATTAAAACGGCTAATGGGAAAGAAAGGAAGGGCAAAACTTTTTTTCAGGAGAAAAAATTTTTCGTAACCCAAAAGTAAGAAGAACTGCGAGCAAAATTAATTTAGACCGAACGTCACACACATCTAAGATCAATTTTTGCATTCAAAATTTGTTGATATTTTTTTAAATGGTGACTGAATATTATGTGATTAAAATGAAATGGTGTATCGACTATAAGGTGAATACTTTAAAACAAGAATGCATACCGGAGAACGTTCATATCGCTCGAAAGGTATACCCCACAATTTCCTCCATAGTAAAATTCCTCGAAATATAACTATCTAAAATCTGCAAAAATAGGGGACAAGCTTAGTATCTAATTCTCGCAAAAGTGGTGGCACCATTTTTGCGAAATTCAGTTGGTTTCAAGTTGGAAACAGTCCAGGTGACAAGTCCACTACTAATACTTTATTGCGCATTTTAGGTATATATTTTTTGCACTGAACGGATCTCTGGTCTCCAGTTAATGTCTCTATAATCTGCAATTGTGGCTAATTTAATGCGTTCTTTGGAGCATGCGAAAAACATTTACAGCTTTTTTATTAAGCATGTAAAAGTGTTTCAAAATTTAATAATTTTCAATTTAGAGCTAAGAAAAATTTTCCAAAATGTTTTTATTTGTTTTGAATTGTAGAATGGGAGTTATACAGTAATACACCTATTGCAGACTAGCAACTCTGCGAAAATGGGACGCATCGTTCTGTCCATTTCACCCAACGTTATCCACAATATGTATCTCAAAACATGTAAAATTAGCTGAAAATGTAAAATATGTCTACGAGGTAATAATTTGCAAACTATTTGAATTTTTTGTCACCATATTCAACAAAATGGCCGTTGTCTGAAATTTGGCGACAAAATTTGTCCCTCAGGTCCCTTACTTTAAAACTACTATATTCTACAGTTTGCAGCATTTAATTTCTACACGCTATGTTCCATAGAATCCAAAAAGAAGCAACTAATTACCAAGTAATAAATGTTCTTTTAATGTCGCTACTTGGCCGACTTCAAAGACCCTTTAAGAGCAACAAAGTGAACCGACAGCGCCGGAATATTCAAACAACATTCTGCATGGGTTTTTAATACCGTTACTTTAGTTTACTTTAGTTTTTAATACTATTACGATTTTAACTGCTTCAGAGCGACCGGAGAACTGAGTATTGCTGAAGCCACGGAACTTTTGTGTTCGACAGCTGAGATGACAAAAATCACTTGGGCGAAACAAATTATTCGGGTGATCAGATCAAATGAGTTCTATCCGACCAACTGGATGCTCATATAGTAATCAGTAATCAAAGAGTATGCTGTAATGAAAGAGTATGAGTTAATCAGTTAATAATGTCATCCAGTAATCAAAAGGAATAGTTAATTTTGGTTGATTTCAATTGAACAAGGGTTTACTCTTCAATCAAGACGAAGGCCGAGCTGATTTTGTAATACACCTCTTAAGAAGTTAATATTTACTGCAAAATTATTCAGCATAAAAAGTGATGTAGTTATTAATTTCTAGAAGTCTCTGTATGAAAATGATGTTATTATTATTAAAATTTTTTAAGCTATATATGGTATATTAAAAAACTTTTAACCACCTTGACATGCTCAATTAATAAATCCTTCAGCCTTTTTCACAAACTCAAAAACGCGAATTAAATTAGGCACAATTTCGAATTATAGGTACATTAGCTGCGGTCTATAGACATATTCAGTGCGGAATAGACAGATCGTAGTAGACAGTTTCTCATAGCGCGCAAAAAAATAAGATTTAAAGCTTAATCTCAATTCTTTGGCTAAAGTTTGGACACTCGTGCAAATACGGTTGCGCTATTTCCTTCAATTTTGCACATTTTGATTAATTATCTATTTTTTGAAATTTTGTTACATTTTCAATGTATTGACATAGCAAACGCGAACAAGACTGATACGCAATTTTTCCACAATATATAAAAGTAATAAAAACGTTGAAAAAGATTTGAAAACGATTTATTAAAAGTTCGAAAAGGCAGATTTTTAAAAGCAATTTTGCAATCTCTAGAGCAGCCTCAATCGTAGTGATGCTATATCTTGCCAGGCGCCGAGTTCTGTCTACCCGAATTGCTTTTGATCGCAGAATACGTACGGTCTAAAGTTGTGTGCCAAATTGTTCTTCATATAATTTTGTGCCGACCCCAATTTTAGATGAGTTGGGGCTTTATGCGCAACTAAATTTTTTTTATTCATTCAATTTTGGCAAATTCAGTCAATTTTAGTCAAATGCCAATATATTTATTGTACAGAGTTTGAATGATATCACTAGGAAGCCCGCCATGCGTAGAGTATAAAATCAAAAAGTTTTTATAAAGAGAATCAAAGTCTTTGTAAACATTTCTGTTTTCAAACTGATTTGTTCAAATGTTATGGCTATTTTTTGGAAATTTTCTTTGTTAAATTTTACTCAATTAGATTACCAATTCCATCATTTCCTTTTCATAGTAGCATCAAATTTATAATCAGCCTATTTGTGTTGTGATCGAGCTTTTAGAAATAAAATAATTGAATGAAGAAGTTCAGGTCTTTTAACCGTTATTTCATGTGCAGCGATTCAACTTTTTTTGTTTTTTTTTTTTGGTTACCATCA
>NC_134471.1:17528412-17580009 GCF_964194025.1 Convolutriloba macropyga | reverse complement strand
AAATAACTACACTTATAATTAAAAAGTTACATAAAGAGTCACTGCAACATAAACAGTCATAAACGAGTACATAAACAGTCACTGCAACAATCATAAATAAACTATTTAGAGTTTTTAATATTTCGGAGACAATCGAATTGGCCATGATGCTTGATGTTTATCAGCCTTAATATAAAGTGAGTAAATCAAATGTCAGTGTAGCCAAACTATCTGTCAAGATAATTGGGGTTTTTTTTAAATCTCAAACATGTAAATTCGAATAACCCCAAGGTTAAAGTTACATGTTGTAATATTATAAATCAAACATACTACATTTTTCCCTTGAATAACTAAACATAATAATAATAATCAAAAACTAAGGTTCAGTTTCTAGTTCCCGTGAGTTATTTTATAAAAAAAATAAACTTTTAAAGCCTTCAATTTTTTTGTCCATTGGAACTCGTTCGTGTCTTTTTTGCATCTCTTCTTTTAATTCTTTTAAAAATTTTTTCTTTTATTTCTCCATTCTTAGAGCTCTTGGAAGTTTAATCCATTTCCGAACAAAGTTTCTTATAAATGAATTTTGACTCCCTTTTGATTTACATTTTGTTGTGATAAAAAAATCATATGTACGATTATTAACTTTAAATTCAACGTCTCCGATTACTCTGAAATTTTTTGGTCTTGAATGTTTGTTTGCTGGACAATATCGAAAAGTCTATTTAATGAAGTTTTTGCTATTTGAAGTTCTGCGGGAAGTATTTTATTTTCAAGAAGTAGTTTATGAGCACTGTCATATTTTTTCCGGAAAAAGCAAACTTTTATGCCCCATCTAATTTGTTTGTTTATTCTGTCAATTGAGTAGGACGGCAAACTTTGAAAAAATATTGCACTAAATTCTAAATGCGATAAAACAAGTGAATTAAAGAGATTTATTCGAGCCTCTAAAGGTATTTGATTGCGTACCAAATAAATTGATCTGATAGCTAAAGCCATTTTACTGATCATATTATTAAGTTGTTATTGGTATGTCAACTCTTTGTCAAGAATAACACCTAAGTATCTGACTTCATCTGTTGGTTTCAATGAATGACTATTAAATTCAACGCAATTGACAGTTGGTAACTTCTCATTTTTGAAAACCATTATTTCTGTTGTTTTCCCTTCATTTAGAGTTAACTTGTTTTGTTTCATATATTGTTCAGTTTCAATCAATATTTTTTTAGCCTTTGCTTCTAAACACTGTTCATTTTTTTCATGACATAAAATTTCTGTGTCATCTGCAAATTGTAAAACATTCGAACTTTTCCCTATTTCCCCACCGAAGTCATTTACATAAAGTATGAACACTAGTGGTCCTAGTACAGTACCTTGTGGAACACCATGATTTATAATTGTCCAGTCGGATTCAAATAATCCGTTTCTAACACACTGTTTCCTGTTAATTAGAAAAGAATTCAATAAGACTCTTGCGTTTTCTCCAAAACCATATTTTTCAATTTTTTGAATAAAAATGTCCAAGGATATTGAAGAGTTAAAAGCTTTCGCTAAATCCAAAAAGATTGTTAAGAGTATATCGTTTTCTTCAACATAATGATTTATTTTCTCTGTCATTGCAATTATTGTATTAAGACACGACTTTTGTTTTTGGAAACCAAATTGATTTTTGTTAATTATTTTATTCATATCTAATTGTTCCGGCATTGAGATAAGCTATTGAAAATGTCCCTTTGCCATCCGTAACTGTGCCCTTCAATGTTGTCAATAGTTTATCACCCCAAAATTGCTTTTTAGGCGTTAAAAATGGTTTGATGCGACTCCCATTCGAGCTTTATAACTTAGAGTCAATTTATAACTTATAACTCGGAGTTAGTTTGATTCAACCTTCAAATATGATAATTGACTGAGAGGTTTTCTAAAGGAAATAACATTTGTTCGGTTGCTGATTTTTGAGCAAAGCGAAGTATTACTATTTGAATGGCGAAACTATTTGAAATAATTAAAACAATTATTTTAGTTGAGTTTTTTCTGCAGAAATGACAATTTTTATAAGTATTTGATTTAAATTTGGTAATCTGACCTTCAACCTCTCTCCTCGCAAGTTCATTTAGGGTGTGACACTGAGTTAAGACAAACCTGAAAGGGGGGAATAGGAGTTACGGTTTCGCTCAATTACACTGCACGCCGTTTGATAGCTTGAAGGACAATCGCGTTAAGGGTTCTTTTGAAGGGCGCTAAGGAATTCTAAAAGCGATGCTAAAAGCGATGCAAGTAAATGGAGCGTACTTCGGAGTCCTCAAATTATAATAATGAGGGGGCTTTTCCTTAAACTGAGTTGGTAATTCCAAGCAGAATATAAAACAACTAGCAACCAATTAGAGAAAATTGGAAATAAGAGATATTAAACTTATTGATACTGAAGGAAAATTTAAGCTTCCGAATGCCCACTTTTTTTTACTGAGATGCAAATTGAGATGAATTAGAAAAAAGCTCATCTATTTGCATTATTGATGTTTTGGGTAATTAGATGTTGTTTTTCAACATTTTTGCAGTCCAATTAGAGTTCATAAGTCACTGCAGTCGAAACATAAATTTCTTTAACTTTTCTGTAACGATTGGATAAAAAAATGTGCGTTAACGTTATTGGTTATTTTAAAGTTATTGTAAAGTATTGCTTTCTAAATTGAGAAAGACAAACGTGGTTTTCAAATTCATATTTTACATCGCCGCTTATATTATTTTGTATGACGCAAGCATAAGGTTGAAAGAAATCTTATTAATAAGGGCTTATCAGACACGATAACCAATAACCAGTCTCAGACATTGAAGACCTTTTAAAATTTAACTATCAAATTCTAATTGATAGTATGTAAATTTTAAACGGTCTGCCGCGGTTGTTTTGTCGATGGATTGTAATTTATAATTCGATTTTTAATCACATAGTTGAGTTACGGACATTGTTTTGGGGTTGTAGTGTTTCAGAGATCAATTTAGGATCGGAGTCACCTCTGATGAGATACGCTTCGATGAGCAAATTTTTATACGAGAGTGACATGATAGAGAAGGCGACCCATAAAATAATTTGAGATATTATCTAACAAAAATATTGGAAACGTCAGACACAAACATACAAGCAATATCTATGAAAAAATTGATGACTCAAATTGTGAGATTAAGAGAGCCTCAATTAAGAGATTAAGAGAGTAACCATATTTGGTCAGACTTAGGACTCCCACTATAAACCATGGTGCTATGATTAGATTCAAATCATGATTTGTGTCATTGCTATTGCATATATGTCAAGTATGTTTCCTTGACATATATGCAATAGCAATGACACAAATCATGATTTGAATCATAGCACCATGGTTTATAGTGGGAGTCCTAAGTCTGACCAAATATGGTTACTAAATTCAAAATTAAATCACATTCCGGAAAAATCCTGGCCATATAAGATCTATTAGATGGGGTTGGAAATCCCAAAATCAGATGACCTACAGTTGCTAATGTTTTGCGTAATCATACCTCCTGAACAAGATATTGAAAATCTTAACTAAATATAGCTTGATTCATTTCAATAAACTTGAATTAATTGCGCTTGACAATATGGTGGTGCGTTAAATTCTACAATTTAATTGAAGAATCTTGTTCAGTTTAAAAAAATCTTATGATTCGTTTGATTACAAAATCAATAGGAGATGAGTTAATTTCGAAGAGTTTGATCTCATCAAAACCACTTGAAAATATTAAAAATGTGGGACTCTGAATGATTGCATCAAGATTTCCGGTGCCGTCATCTTGTGTGGGGAGGTGTACTAAAAAACTGGTGCCATCTTGCAGCACCAAAAAAAAGAAATTACAGCTCAATAAATTGGATGTTCATGAATGAGATTTCGCGAAGGTTGGTAGGACCTGTTTTCTTCACGAGTTGCTGTTGGGTGCTTCGGTTGCCTGTCAAAATCATCGAAAAGTGAGTTCTGGTAAAAGGCTTCCTGAACTGCTGCAAGCATGCCCTAGCATTCTGCCTCCTATAATTGTAGAGCTACTGCGGCTCGCACCCCAACTGATTAGAGCGCCAAATCATTGAGATTTTGTGAGCCGCTTGTTGTCAATTTCCTGTTGTTTACATCTCGAAGCCACTTTGCGTCACTTTCTCAAACCTAACCAGTACTGTTTTCTTTTAGTATATGTGTTCTTCAAAAGTTTCCAAGTTTTTCGTATCCGGACGAAGTTCTAACTGTCAGCATGATATATAGTCCGTCTGTTTTTGACAGATAAAGGAGTGACCTCGCCAAGCTTCGGCAGACTCGCCCAAATATTTTTATTCTAAACTTCTGCAGTTTTGAGTTCAAATCAGCTGCTTTTTTTAACGGTTTGTAATCTTTCTTTGGAAACTTTTTAGTGCCATCTCTATAAAGTGCTCCTGGTCATATCTGGATGTGTTCTTCTCTTTGTAGAAGCAAAAGCTACCATAGAGTTCAAACAGTTCAATTGTCTTTCCCTCTGATTTCCGTTTGAAAATCGCTGTCGTTTTTTTCAATGCCACAAAGATGCTTCAACCCTGGCTAAAGTAAATGAGTTACATCCCGTTCCATTCTCCCAACGATCGTTCTTGATTTTAGTTAAAACTTGTTAGCAGAAATTGTTAGAAGTGTTAGGATAAATCACGCCACTTGCTTATACAATTTGTTATAACCATTCTTCAAACCATAAACTGTTTTAATCAGTCAGCATACAAATTATTCCCCGTCATGGCCTCGACTGACAGTAACTATTGGTTGCTGCAGGTAGACTTCTTCCTCAAAAGTAGATAGATGAACGCAGCATAGCCGTTTCGGTAACAAATTGGTGCATCTATTGGCCCTGCTTGGCTTATTTGGATCTGTAAATCTGAATAATTTGTTCGCATGTTAGTGCAAATTCTCCAGGTAGTCAAATATTTCCCCTTGTTTGAAGTTATTTGACACATGCATTTCATTCTACTTCTCTGCGTCTTCACTGGTTCCCAGCCTGATTAATTGTACGAATTCATTTGAACGGAAAGATATCCGAGTCTCTGGGCGGGCTTACTAGGTTCGAGGTCTCGTAACATTGGAGTTCATCAACCGTGTCCTTCTTCACCCGGTTCTATTTGTCCTACTCTTTACTTTAATTGGCTTCAAATACAGATTCGGGCTTCAAGTATTAACCGAAAGTCAAAATAAGATGAGGCCTGACTTTTACATAAAATTGAGGAACATTTCCTAATTGTATCCCTCATCTGCTCGTCCTGCGCTTTAGTTTTCTGAGAGCAGGCATTTAAGCCTACAGTGCTTCCTCTTCAATAGTTATGCAATCTAACTCTCTCCCACACACACACACCTTGTACTCTGAGTCATGACGCACCGCTTTAAAGGAGGGATGTTCTGCTGCTTCTTATGGTAAGTCAATGCCTCTGCGCTATCTGGGATTGAGCGTACGTCAAACTTTACGGAGATCACAATTTAAACAGCTTTTTTGGCGCGAGTTGAATTTACACAACACGTTTCAGTTGTCCATAGTCTGGTAACCCCTTAAACGTTCCCAAGTACCCTGGGGTCGAGTACGTTGACGTGCTGATCTTCCTCATGGAGACCTTGCGATTGAAATTAATTTTTTCTATCGAACCCTTAGTTTTCAAAATTCTCATTTTCTTCGCGGCGTACCTTTCTTCTTGTCTCACAACCAAGTTTCTCATTTTGGCTGCGTGGTGGAATACTGCCCCCACACCTTTCTGGGAAAATTGGAACTTTTGAGCGGGCGTCTTGCTATCTCCAGCAATGCCCGGTTGCACCTCTATACTAAACCATTCTGATGTGGCGTCTCTGTTAAGGTTTCTCCTGTAAAATTTTGCGTATTCTTTGAGAGGAAATCATTTGCTTTATCACAACTCAGCTTCTTAGAGTCCCCCATTGAGAAAAACTCCAAAAGGGAAAGCCTACAACAAGTCCACAAACACAAATTATGTGTACAGGTCTGACCTGAATCCTGATAGCCCCTTAAATTTGAAAGATCTAATGACGTCTGTGAAAAATCCTTACAAGTTTGCGTCTGCTTGAGCCTCTATCAGTCTTGGAAATCAAGTCTATGTAGACATGGCCCACGCAGTCATATCGCTCTGAGTTTCCCCAATTGTCTCTGGTGAGTTGTTAACCACATACATTTGATTCAAATGAAGAGGTCGTTTCTTTATTTTCTTTGTAGGACATTTGTTAAGTATCAGAACACTGCAATGCAATTAAACAAAAGATTGATTTTTGCATTGGTTTTTGGCCGAGTTCCATTGTGGATGGAGTTTTATGCAGTTGTTTCCTCTATCAAAACTAAAACTGACATCACTCTACATGTCTCGTGGTTGAGAGACACTTTAAACAATGGTCTGCAACACATAGAACATTCTTCGGTTCACAATCGTAGTCCCTTCTGATTCTAGTTATTCTCATCATCACACAACCTCTGCTCACAGCTGTAGAGGCCTTTTTGGATTTCTCACCACGGATTGAATAGGCACGATGTCCAGGAATGCAGCCTTGCTCGCCACTCTATGATTTTGAACAAGCGTGTCCACCAGCATGTCTGCTCTCTTCCGCTTGGTAGGAGCCACTGTGTACTCTTTCACTAACTTAGCCAAAAAAGAACCTTTTGTGTCCTTCTTTGTGTCGTTTTTATGCCTTCATTATGTGTGCCCGATGCATTCTTCTGTCTCCTGCCTCCTACACTCCTTTGAGTAGTGTCCAAGAATCCAACACACAGGTGGATTTCTTGTCTTGGCTCCCTATTTAAACTTATGTTTCATTTTTAAGGCCACCTAATCATTGTATCATTTAAATCTCTGCGCTCTGCTCTAATAATTTTATTCAACATTTAAGAGGTAATGTTATGAGGCAAGGTATGCGGCGTAAAAAGCTCCAGCAAGACAGATATTTTAGTACGACTTTATGTAGTCAGAAGTCAAAATGATAAATAAAAACATCGAAGCCTTTACTGAAATTAATTCCAATGTGAGATAGTTTTTGCCGTGTTTGCCGTGTTGGCCGTGGGACTCCCACTATAAACCATGGTGCTATGATTAGATTCAAATCATGATTTGTGTCATTGCTATTGCATATATGTCAAGTATGTTTCCTTGACATATATGCAATAGCAATGACACAAATCATGATTTGAATCATAGCACCATGGTATATAGTGGGAGTCCTAAGTCTGACCAAATATGGTTACTAAATTCAAATTTTCGGAATTAAATCTCATTCCGGAAAAATCCTGGCCATATAAGATCTATTAGATGGGGTTGGAAATCCCAAAATCAGATGACCTACAGTTGCTAATGTTTTGCGTAATCATACCTCCTGAACAAGATATTGAAAATCTTAACTAAATATAGCTTGATTAATTTCAATAAATTTGAATTAATTGCGCTTGACAATATGGTGAGACGTTAAATTCTACAATTTAATTGAAGAATCTTGTTCAGTTTACAAAAATCTTATGATTCGTTTGATTACAAAATCAATAGGAGATCAGTTAATTTCGAAGAGTTTGATCTCATCAAAACCACTTGAAAATATTAAAACTGTGGGACTCTGAATGATTGCATGAAGATTTCCGGTGCCGTCATCTTGTGTGGGGAGGTGTACTAAAAAACTGGTGCCATCTTGCAGCACCAAAAAAAAAAATTACAGCTCAATAAATTGGATGTTCATGAATGAGATTTCGCGAAGGTTGGTAGGACCTGTTTTCTTCACGAGTTGCTGTTGGGTGCTTCGGCTGCCTGTCAAAATCATCGAAAAGTGAGTTCTGGTACAAGGTTTCCTGAACTGTTGCAAGCATGCCCTAGCATTCTGCCTCCTATAATTGTAGAGCTACTGCGGCTCGCACCCCAACTGATTAGAGCGCCAAATCATTGAGATTTAGTGAGCCGTTTGTTGTCAATTTCCTTTTGTTTACATCTCGAAGCCACTTTGCGTCACTTTCTCAAACCTAAGCAGTACTGTCTTCTTTTAGTATATGTGTTCTTCAAAAGTTTCCAAGTTTTTCGTATCCGGACGAAGTTCTAACTGTCAGCATGATATATAGTCCGTCTGTTTTTGACAGATAAAGGAGTGACCTCGCCAAGCTTCGGTAGACTCGCCCAAATTTTTTTATTCTAAACTTCTGCAGTTTTGAGTTCAAATCAGCTGCTTTTTTTAACGGTTTGTAATCTTTCTTTGGAAACTTTTTAGTGCCATCTCTATAAAGTGCTCCTGGTCATCTCTGGACGTGTTCTTCTCTTTGTAGAAGCAAAAGCTACCATAGAGTTCAAACAGTTCAATTGTCTTTCCCTCTGATTTCCGTTTGAAAATCGCTGTCGTTTTTTTCAATGCCACAAAGATGCTTCAACCATGGCTAAAGTAAATGAGTTACATCCCGTTCCATTCTCCCAATGATCGTTCTTGATTTTAGTTAAAACTTGTTAGCAGAAATTGTTAGAAGTGTTAGGATAAATCACGCCACTTGCTTATACAATTTGTTATAACCATTCTTCAAACCATAAACTGTTTTAATCAGTCAGCATACAAATTATTCCCCGTCATGGCCTCGCCTGACAGTAACTAATGGTTGCTGCAGGTAGACTTCTTTCTCAAAAGTAGATAGATGAACGCAGTATAGCCCTTTCGATAACAAATTGGTGCATCTATTGGCCCTGCTTGGCTTATTTGGATCTGTAAATCTGAATAATTTGTTCGCATGTTAGTGCAAATTCTCCAGATAGTCAAATATTTCCCCTTGTTTGAAGTCATTTGACACATGCATTTCATTCTACTTCTCTGCGTCTTCACTGGTTCCCAGCCTGATTAATTGTACGAATTCATTTGAACGGAAAGATATCCGAGTCTCTGGGCGGGCCTACTAGGTTCGAGTTCTCGTAACATTGGAGTTCATCAACCGTGTCCTTCTTCACCCGGTTCTATTTGTCCTACTCTTTACTTTAATTGGCTTCAAATACAGATTCGGGCTTCAAGTATTAACCGAAAGTCAAAATAAGATGAGGCCTGACTTTTACATAAAATTGAGGAACATTTCCTAATTGTATCCCTCATCTGCTCGTCCTGTGCTTTAGCTTTCTGAGAGCAGGCATTTAAGCCTACAGTGCTTCCTCTTCAATAGTTATGCCATCTAACTCTCTCCCACACACACAGACCTTGTCCTCTGAGTCATGACGCACCGCTTTAAAAGAGGGATGTTCTGCTGCTTCTTATGGTAAGTCAATGCCTCTGCGCTATCTGGGATTGAGCGTACGTCAAACTTTACGGAGATCACAATTTAAACAGCTTTTTTGGCGCGAGTTGAATTTACACAACACGTTTCAGTTGTCAATAGTCTGGTAACCCCTTAAACGTTCCCAAGTACCCTGGGGTCGAGTACGTTGACGTGCTCATCTTCCTCATGGAGACCTTGCGATTGAAATTAATTTTTTCTATCGAACCCTTAGTTTTCAAAATTCTCATTTTCTTCGCGGCGTACCTTTCTTCTTGTCTCACAACCAAGTTTCTCATTTTGGCTGCGTGGTGGAATACTGCCCCCACACCTTTCTGGGAAAATTGGAACTTTTGAGCGGGCGTCTTGCTATCTCCAGCAATGCCCGGTTGCACCTCTATACTAAACCATTCTGATGTGGCGTCTCTGTTAAGGTTTCTCCTGTAAAAATTTGCGTATTCTTTGAGAGGAAATCATTTGCTTTATCACAACTCAGCTTCTTAGAGTCCCCCAGTGAGAAAAACTCCAAAAGGGAAAGCCTACAACAAGTCCACAAACACAAATTATGTGTACAGGTCTGACCTGAATCCTGATAGCCCCTTAAATTTGAAAGATCTAATGACGTCTGTGAAAAATCCTTACAAGTTTGCGTCTGCTTGAGCCTCTATCAGTCTTGGAAATCAAGTCTATGTAGACATGGCCCACGCAGTCATATCGCTCTGAGTTTCCCCAATTGTCTCTGGTGAGTTGTTAACCACATACATTTGATTCAAATGAAGAGGTCGTTTCTTTATTTTCTTTGCAGGACATTTGTTAAGTATCAGAACACTGCAATGCAATTAAACAAAAGATTGATTTTTGCATTGGTTTTTGGCCGAGTTCCATTGTGGATGGAGTTTTATGCAGTTGTTTCCTCTATCAAAACTAAAACTGACATCACTCTACATGTCTCGTGGTTGAGAGACACTTTAAACAATGGTCTGCAACACATAGAACATTCTTCGGTTCACAATCGTAGTCCCTTCTGATTCTAGTTATTCTCATCATCACACAACCTCTGCTCACAGCTGTAGAGGCCTTTTTGGATTTCTCACCACGGATTGAATAGGCACGATGTCCAGGAATGCAGCCTTGCTCGCCACTCTATGATTTTGAACAAGCGTGTCCACCAGCATGTCTGCTTTCTTCCGCTTGGTAGGAGCCACTGTGTACTCTTTCACTAACTTAGCCAAAAAAGAACCTTTTGTGTCCTTCTTTGTGTCGTTTTTATGCCTTCATTATGTGTGCCCGATGCATTGTTCTGTGTCCTGCCTCCTACACTCCTTTGAGTAGTGTCCAAGAATTCAACACACAGGTGGATCTCTTGTCTTGGCTCCCTATTTAAACTTATACTTCATTTTTAAGGCCACCCAATCATTGTATCACTTAAGTCTCTGCGCTTTGCTCTAATAATTTTATTCAACATTTAAGAGGTAATGTTATGAGGCAAGGTATGCGGCGTGAAAAGCTCCAGCAAGACAGATATTTTGGTACGACTTTATGTAGTCAGAAGTCAAAATGATAATAAAAAACATCGAAGCCTTTACTGAAATTAATTCCATTGTGAGATTGTTTTTGCCGTGTTTGCCGTGGGGCATATCAAAAGGCTGAAAAATAATGTTGAAAATCCGCTCAAATTGTGAAGAATTTAGCTCAACAAACGATTATCACTCAAATTCCGTCGGGTAATACACAATGACGACACAGCTGGTTGCAGCGTTTCAGAAAATGACAAAATTTTTGAGATCTTTTATTGTTTAGAAATCTGACACGTAAGGCTAAAGTAAATGAAAGGATGTTGAATTTAAAGGAATTAAAATTGAAAATTACTTATCACGAAGGATAAAAAAATCAATTGAAGACAAGAAACGGCTTAAGGACTTAAACATATAAGGGTGTAAGAATTTTCTCCTTAAACATGACAGCCTTTTCGATTATTTTGTTACAGTTACACTAGTTGATGACAAAAAGAAAAAAAATCAGAAGAATATCAATTGCAGCTGATTTGATATGATCCGAAACCGATAATTTTTGGAGATGACATAAAGTTACAAATATTTGCACAAATTTCTGAGTTTTCGACATCATATAATTCTTTTCAAAATTTTTATGTTCACTGATGCATTAGCAAAAAAAATCATACTTTCATTTTCTAATTCAAGTAAAAGACTGAGCTATCTGCTAAATGTATTTTAAGCAAAATGAGAAAATAGTTTATAGTTTTTCTTTATCTAAACTTCCAGCTTGTTTCCACATTTTGCAAACTGACTATTCGGCGACAATGTCGATCACGATTTCTCTATGGTCATTGAAAACCATCCAATCGTTTGCACAAAAATGCGAATCAAAAGCGTCAAGAAATCCCTGTATGAACTGAACAATCCTCACTTTCGAAAACTGTGGAAAACTTTTATTTACTACGCATATAAAACGGTTAAAGATGATTTAGTTCCGATCAAAGAATATAGGGCTTTGATTATTTCTTACTAATATTACCGGTCGAAACATTCAATTTTGGTTTTTTCGGAAAAAATTTCAGGTAGGATTAACGACCAGCCACAGAGTCGGCATAAAAAGGAAAGTAATCTGTAATAATAAAAGAGCAAACTGAATAGATTGATAATTATTGCAAAACTAAGTTGGAACGGCTAAGTTGGGCCAAGTTGAAGTATAAAAGATAAAAATTTGTTCATAGTTTGAAAGTCAAGCATAGCAAAATACTTAAAATAAGATAACCGCGGGTATCATTATGAGCATAGCTAACAATGCAGCCCATAAAATGATCTTATAACATTCATAATCTCATTAAAGGAAACCAAACCGGAAAGGAAAATTCCACTTGAAACCAAATGGCGCCTGGGCTAATGGAATTGTTCACTCCACTGTTAATGGTGTTATCGGCAAGGGTTCATCGTTGATCACGAGTTTAAATAGTAGTTTGGGCTGAAAGTATTTTTCTCCCGTCTTTTCGTCCGCCAAAGTGAAAAGTACATTAGGCCTACACTAAAGCAAGCCGAATTTTGAAAAATGAGGTCAATCGCGGCAAAGAATTTAAATATAGCTTTTTAAAAGAAACTGATGGGTTATGGGTTTACAGGCCGGTGAGTTATGGAGCTTGCAATCATACGATGAACAAAAAATCTGTCTTGATATTAATAGTCAACAATTTATTAATTCTTAATGAATACTTATTTTACGATATGCTTCCACAATTCTACTAAAATTTTTCGAGATGTTTGTACGTTTGTTTACATTTATTTTGGCTTGTGCGGCTATTTTCCTGTGCAAAAATACGCGACGATCTTCAATAGAAAAGCAAATCACTGACAAGAGACATCTGGCTGAGGTCCCAAAAAAGATATAATTCTGATTAGAATCGACCTGAAAAACACAGAACAGTCTGATTGAAGACCATTTTCAGCAAATGACCGTAGACCAATTTCAAGCGCAAGTTTGTCTCATCAGAAAAACTCTGAGGAAAATTAAATCTGATGAATGCCTTCTTTTATTTGAAAAAAAATTTTTTTCAGCAGAAATTTTAGCTGTGTTGGATTCAGAAATGTTATGGCAGAAAATGCATTTTTCAAGTGGAAAATTTGATGTCGAAAAAACAAAAATGAAGAATTTAATTTTTTTTATTAATTAATCTTTATTTTTTATAAACAGGCCACAAATTCTATACAAGCAGAAAGCAAAAACGTGGCTTTATTTTTGCTTGTCAGAAAAACTGCAATGCGATATCAAACTGCAAAATGGTTAAATTAGGTTTTCCAAATTACTGAGAGAGTGTTTCCGCTAAAACGCAACTGGTTATCTTAGTTTCTAAGACCATGAACGAAGAATTAAGTGTTAAAAATTATGGATATTTCAGCAACAATTTTGAAAAAAGATATATTAGAACGAAAGACTTTCAACATTTTTTTAAATAAATATTTAGAAGAAAGTGAGGAAACTATCACACATCTTCAATAAACCATTTAATTTCAGGGAATTTGTGACACTTGAATTGGGCTAAAGTTGATGAAATGGATCAGTAGTTTTATCAAATATTCTTGATAGTCGTAAAAACCCTATGGTCAAAAATTGTAAATTAATTCTAGCACCTGAAAACACTGCATTCATGCTTTCATCTGTGTTTCATTCCTCGGTGATTCATTGATTCAAAAGAAAGAGGCAAAATTGAGACTTTTTTGTTAAACAATAAAAATGAACTACTTAGGTTACCCAAAGATGCCGTAGCGACCTGAAGTGTTCTATATGTCCTATAGTGGCTCATTTCATCTATTTATTTGGCAGTGAACAGCTTCAAGCCAGCTATTTCTATATAAGTTCAGCAGGAAAGAAACTTACTTCTGGTATATAGTTATTTTATTATCCTGAAGAAATGCATGGAAAAATCGATAGCAAAAAAATAAAATTAAAAAAAAAAAGCGCCATAAAACCTCTGTAGTTGTCTATTTTCAAAGTTCTTCCATGACATTAGGCTTTTCGCGTCTTGAAAACAATTAATAAAATTTAAGTTGTAGAGAGCCTGTTTACAGGTCATAAACTAATAGAAAAAAATAAAAAGAACACTAACAATTGGTTGAAGATATGGATCAAGCCAAGTGATTTCAAAAACCCGTGTTGGTCTTGCTATACTAATTAATGGTACTTCCAAGCGATTTACGTTTCAAACCACATCTTGGAAGTGTGTTTCTCACTAAAGGATACCTAGACTATAAATTCTCGAACAAAATGTTTGGTATCTCAAATCAAAAGAATTTACATGTGAAAGCACATCTTGGAAGTGTGTTTCCCACTAGTAGATACAGAAACTAAAAATTCTCTAACAAAATTATCGGTATCTCAAGTCTAGATAAATTACATTTAACGACATGTTGGACTTGTTTTTCTCACTTACGGATACTGAAAATATTAATTCTCTAACAAATTTATTGGTCTCAAAGTCCAAAAAATTTATATTTCGAAACACATCTTGGAAGTGTTTTTCTCACTAACAGATACAGAAACTAAGGTTTCGCTAACAAAATCTTTGTATCTTTAATATTACATTTCAAGCCACATCTTTAAGGTGTCTTTCTCACTAACGGATACTAAAAAAAATTCTCTGGCAAAAATTATTCGGTCTCTCAAGTAATACGAATTTACATGTCAAAACACAGCCTGGAAGTATTTTTCTAACTAACGGATCACGGGCGGATATAAAGACTGACATTTCTCTAACAAATGTGTTGGTATCCAATCAACTTACATGTCAAAACACATCTTTGAAGTGAATTTCTCACTAACGGATACTGAAACTAAAAATTCTCTAACAAAATTATTGGTCTCTCAACTCCAAACAATTTACTCTTCAGAACTCATCTTGGGAGTGTGTTTCTCACTAGCAGATACTGAAACTAAAAATTCTCTAACAAATTTTTTGTTCTATCAAGTCCAAAAATTTACATTCCGAAACACATCTTGGAAGTGTGTTTCTTACTAACTGGTACCGAAACTAAAATTTCTCTGACAAAATTACCGGTGTTTCAAATCCAAAAAAAATACAATTCAAACCACATCTTGGACGTGTGTTCCTTACTAGTGGATACTGAAACCAAAAATTCTCTAACAAAGTTATTGGTCTCTCAACTCCAAACAATTTACTCTTCGGAACACATCTTGGAAGTATGTTTCTCACCAGCAGATACTGAAACTAAAAATTCTCTAACAAATTTATTGTTCTATCAAGTCCAAAAATTTACATTCCAAAACACATCTTGGAAGTGTGTATCTTACTAACTGGTACCCAAACTAAAATTTCTCTGATAAAATTACCGGTGTTTCAATTCCAAAGAATTACAATTCAAACCACATCTTGGATGTGTGTTCCTTACTAGTGGAAACTGAAACTAACAGTTCTCTAACAAAATTATTGGTCTCTCAACTCCAAACAATTTACTCTTCGGAACACATCTTGGAATTGTGTTTCTCACTAGCAGATACTGAAACTAAAAATTCTCTAACGAATTTATTGTTCTATCAAGTCCAAAATATTACATTCCGAAACACATCTTGGAAGTGTGTTTCTTACTAACTGGTACCCAAACGAAAATTTCTCTGACAAAATTACTGGTGTTTTTGAATTCCAAAAAATTACAATTCAAACCACATTTTGGACGTGTGTTCCTTACTAGTGCATACTGAAACTAAAAGTTCTCTAACAAAATTATTGGTTTCTCAACTCCAAACAATTTACTCTTCGAAACACATCTTGGAATTGTGTTTCTCACTAGCAGATACTGAAACTAAAATTTCTCTAACGAATTTATTGTTCTATCAAGTCCAAAAATTTACATTCCGAAACACATCTTGGAAGTGTGTTTCTTACTAACTGGTACCAAAACTAAAATTTCTCTGACAAAATTACCGGTGTTTCAATTCCAAAAAAATTACAATCAATTCACATCTTGGACGTGTGTTCCTTACTACTGGATACTGAAACCAAAAATTCTCTAACAAAATTATTGGGCTCTCAACTCCAAACAATTTACATTCCGAAACACATCTTGGAAGTGTGTTTCTCACTAGCAGATACTGAAACTAAAAATTCTCTAACAAATTTATTGTTCTATCAAGTCCAAAAATTTACATTCCAAAACACATCTTGGAAGTGTGTTTCTTACTAACTGGTACCGAAACTAAAATTTCTCTGACAAAATTACCGGTGTTTCAATTCCAAAAAAATTACAATCAAACCACATCTTGGACGTGTGTTCCTTACTAGTGGATACTAAAACTAAAAGTTCTCTAACAAAATTATTGGTCTCTCAACTCCAAACAATTTACATTCCGAAACACATCTTGGAAGTGTGTTTCTTACTAACGGCTACTGAAATTTCAATTTCTCTTACAAAACTAGTTGTATCTCAATTCGGCTTATTTGACAATCACATAAATTGACGCAACATTATTCAGCTTATTTTATTTCGATCTGCAGAATAGGCTTCTAATAATGTTTAAAATGTGTTGAGTTTTTCAACTTAGGCGAGTCGTGAATTTCAGCAGCTTGAAAAAACCAATTCTTTTTGGAACAGATGTTGAAAACTAAACTTACTGAGAAGTTCAATTTGTACTCAAAATCTTTAGAAGAATATCGCCTGAAAATCTGCTGGAAATTAAAAAGTTTTATGTAATCTAGCAAAAAGTGGCATCGAATTAGGACAAATAATCCAGGAAATTTGAGGTTGCTATTGAATGAAAGACTGCGACCTACTTGTTGTTTTGTTTCGCTGTTTTATTTGGCTGAAAATGAGTCAAATTTAACTTCTAATTCCAATATTTTCCCTAATAAAAGCGATAATTCAAATAGTCCGACAACTTTAATTCTCCATTTTTACTCCATTGCGGTTTTTATGGTACAAACTCTTGCTTAGACTGCAAGTTAAGGAACATTAGTGTCTAAACTTTGCATTATTTAAATAAAAACTTGATGTAAGTATGGAATTTTTTTATGGTCATTAAAATCATAAGACAATTCGTCAGCCAAAGGATCGGGAAGCCGCACCAAATTGATCCTCATTAAGTTACCGGTATTATATTCTGGACGGCATCAGTACCAATCACCAATCTAATTTTTGTTCCCGTTTATTTGCAACTTTCAGTTTGGCTTCAATTTATATCGTCCTCTATACAAGGCGGCCCAATTAACCGTTTACCACTTTTCCACCTATGAGTTCCATTTATGATTATTTAACTTAATTAGGAATAGCCGAACAAAGCAGAGGTAAATTTTCTAATCCGACCACCCCCCCCCCCCTCCGCGACAAGACTCTTTTAATTATAGAATTATAACCATCTTTTTAAACCTCTGGCGGACCGCTTTACAAAGGTTTCATATACAAGGCAATAGCTGCGTCTCAGTTTATTAAATTTTTCAAAGAAAGAAGTTTCGGAAACAAAAAAGAAAAGAAAATGAGTTTTGAGACAATTTGATGCAATTAACACAATTCAGACAATTGAGAGAAAATGCCACATTGATTCTTATAAAAAAATGAGATGATTGTAATATTTAGTTGAATTCGGCCAATTCAGTATTGCATGTTTTTTACAGACGATATTTACATATGTATTGTGTAATTTTTAAAAATAACAAAAACCTATTCAATAATCAGTGATTCATTTTACGCTACTGATGGTTATGGGAAAATTTTTCAAACAAAGCCTTTTCCAAGCCTCGCTTTTTGCGGTAATTCTTGTTAATATTGGTTTGTTTGGTTTTCCAGTATTTTGAGATTTCCCCGTAACTCATTCGTTAGATGAAGCATTTGTTCGGGTGGGGGGTTGGGGGTTTTGCCTAGAAAGTTTTGAATTTGTTTGATGGTGGTACTGCGATCGGATGTTCAAGCTGATCAAGTTTCTCTAGCGATCTTAACATTCGCAAAGTTCACCTTTTGTAAATATTTTCCTTGGCATAATATGACAATATAATTAGGCTGCTCTTTTTCTCACTGTTTTTCCTCGAGTGTAAATGATGCAATAATCTGGGTTAAAAAGTTTAAGCGCTTTAAAGTCTGATCAGAGGTCATTTTGGCCTGGCCGTCTCTAATGAGAGGTCATTCCGGGAGGCCAATAAAGAGGACTTTAAGGCGAGTGAAATCGTCGATGATTAAAACCATATAATGAAAAGCAGTATTATAGCGCACTTTTTTTTTTAAAAATGTTCTTGATTTTGACCTCTAATTTCAATCAGTTTTGTTCTATTTTGAGATAGCTAAATTTATTAGATAGTTAGGCCTTTCGGCGAAACACATTTTTTGTACATTTTATCCGCTTTGGTTCATCAAAGTTCACAACGTTCTCGTTCTGTAAACAATTATTTATCTTGCTGACGTCAAAAAATCTGAACTGTGCACATAATGCAATACCCTTTGAGATAAATGAAGATTTTGCAATTGACAAGTCTCTAGAACAAAATCATTTTTGCTTAAAATTATTGTAATTACTTTTCCCCCTCTAACCAGTCCAGCTAGATGATAATTTCTACTCTAATTTTAATTTCCATTGACAACAAAAAGTCGAATAATGAAGTAATTTTGAAAAATAAGGTAATACTCGAATACAAATTAATTAAAAAGTAAATTAAAATTTGAAAACTGTAAAAACTACGACGCCTGTTTTTTCTCACGAAAATGAACAAAAAATTGATTAACTTTTGACCAAACGAGGGCGATAAAATTGAAAATCGTTAGTTCTTTATGGGAACATTCTTTGATTTCAAAGTATCTGTGATACATACGATTACATATATTTATCGAAATCTCTATGTGTACTAAATTATCAGTTATCCTCTATTTTAATATTATATCATGCAATTTATAACTAAGGTCATGACTTCTTATTATTCACGTAAAAATATATTCCCGCTAGTCTACTAAATTATTTCATATTTTGTTCACAGTATTTTATTATAAGTAATCATAATCTCGATAAGCATTCTGAATTCAAGTTATCATTGTAAACGCTCTTCCTTCACAGAGACAATTTCTAGATTGGGTTTTGGGTTTCCGCCGCGATTCCACCAAATAAAAGCAATTCGTTCCGCGTAATTTCGGATTCGCACCGCGACTCCATTATAAATCTAAGACAACACAATCATGGTGCTGAGACAATTCTAATTGCTAAACTCAGCTACAACATGGCGCAGTCAGCATTAAAGGACAGCGGCAAATCTCCACTCGGAATTCAACCTTTCTGGGAAAAGGCAACCCTAGAGCCTCCACTTCGATGGGTATACTGGAGGACGCAACTCAAGCTCGCAATTCATGCCCGTGAAGGCATTGTAGTGGACATTCTCCTGGCTGACCCTCCAGAACATGTCATTTTGCCCCCCGAACCGGCATATGAAGATGCGAATTCCAAAAAATTGAATCCCAAACAATTGAAAACTTTCTCTAACGAACCCATCCAAACGCTAGGCACCCTTCAAACATCTATTCGAAGCAACAATTGGTATGCGAATCCTATAGAAATTCAAGTAGTCAAAGATGGTCATCGTCCTTTATTGGGGAGAGATCTCTTCCCTGCTCTTGGTCTTTCTATCCAACAATCTAATAATCAAAAGACAGTTAATCAGGTAGATCACGAATACTGCCCAATCAAAACGCAAATCGCAACTGATTTTCCTGATCTAATCTCCCGAATTGGTAAGTCCAAAGTGCATACAGTTCGTTCAAAATTTCATCGAAATTATACCCCATCACACCAAAAAGGTCGTCGTGTCCCCATAAATTTATTAGACAAAGTATCTGATGAATTGAAAAAACTTTCAGAACAAGGACATATCGAGAAATTGCAGGAATGCTCTGACAAGAACTTTATTTCCCCAATTGTAATCACAGTTAAAAAAGACCAGTCAGTAAAGTTAGTTCTTGATTCTAAAGTTCTGAACAAAGCTATCCATAAAAATATGTACCAAATGCCCAACATAGATAGTCTTATTGATTCGATTTCACAACATATTAACAATTCTAATCATGGTGATAACGTTTATTTTTCGACGATTGAAAATATGCATATAATCAATTAAATTTGCATCCGGATACTGCACGCCATTGTAATTTTAACATTATTTGTGGCGACGCAACATGTACGTATCGTTTTCAAACGGGATTTTATGGTCTTACGGATATGCCAGCACAATTCCAGAAAGCGATGGATTACACACTGGTTGGTTTGTCTAATACTTACTGTTTTCTTGATGACATAATTGTAGTCAGCAAAGGCACTAAGGAATCGCACCTCAAATACGTTTACAAATGCTTGCAGAAACTCGATGCTGATAATCTCAGAATTAATTTAAGCAATTGTCACTTCGCAAAACATCAGATAAATTGGCTTGGTTTCACATTTTCACAAAGCGGCGTTAAACCTATAGAATCAAAAACTGCAGCAATTGCAGAAATTAAAGCTCCTAAAACACTAAAACAATTACGATCATTCTTAGGCAGTGTTCATCATTTAAGCAAATTTATTCCCAATCTTGCTAACATTTATCACCCTCTCCGACCCTTATTGAAGAAAAGTGAAAAATTTATTTGGACTGAAGTTCACCAAAAACATTTTGAGTATATTAAAACCGTAATCGCAAACGCTACAGAGAATACTCATTTTAATCCAACATTGGACACACGAATCAAATGCAATGCATCTCGCCAAGGATTAGGCGCTGCGCTTGAGCAATTGGATTGTGACGGGTGGAAAACGGTGGCTTTTGCTTCTCGCTTTCTTAATAATACTGAAGAACGTTAGAGCATATATGAACTGAAATTACTTGGCGTGGTTTGGGCCATCGAATATTTTAAATATTATCTTTTTGGAAAAAATTTCACAGTCTGGACAGATCATAGAGCAGTTCTGTCGGTTCTAAAATCTCATCGTTGAAATAAATCATATAATAGCCGATTAACACGATGGATTGATCGTTTGTTACCTTTCGACTTTAATATAGAACATATTCCCGGTACTAGAATGGGTTTAGTCGGTTATATTTCGCGCCAACCCAATCAAAAAGCAAAAAGCATCACTCAATATGATGAGGAATTCATGGTAGCAACAATTTCCCGCATTCGCGACGCAATTACATCATTTTCTGTCACCCACATAAAATTCCTTTCCATAAGCAGCACACTACCAGCACACGCAAATTACAAGTAAACACGCCGCGCGTCCACTCTTGCAAACCTGCTAAAAGCAGCACGCATATTTCAAATGCTTCAAATAATTCATTCACTACTCGAGTAAAAGTAAAAAATTACAATTCTAAATTCATTTCTTCTTTTAATTGCCACGCAAATCACTTGCTTCAAAATAATACTGCACCCGCAGCGCAAATCCACTCACAAAATTTCAATTGTAATTCAATCACAAATCCTGATCAGAACAAACATCAAATCACAATGTCTGCAAATGAGCCGCCGCAAAACAGCCCCACAGCATCCCCACAGACTCCCCGCGTGACGTTCCGCACTCACTCAACCACTATAGCAACTACTAGTACAAGTCACAGTAACACCCAGGCCTCATCATCACCCGACAATCATGATATCGAACTTTCTCGGGAGGAGATTTTCGAAAACAACCTTAATCAGTTGTTTACCAAGTCCTTCCTTGCAGTCCTCACTAGCAAGGATGCAGTGTTAAAAGAGATCCGCGACTGTGTTATTCAAGACGACGAGGCTCGATGTAAGGAAGTCAGTCCTTATGTCCACTCATTTTGGAAACACCTACATGTAAAGTATGGCTGTTTGTGTGTCGACCACCGCGTCGCCATTCCCAACTTCATCAAGGAAGCTGTATTGGAATCAATACATATGACACACCCAGGTCGTTGGGGAATGATCTCTCTCTCTCTCTCAATATGCATGGTGGCCATACATGCATAGGGAGATTTTGGCCAAAACTTCAGATTGTGTTCCATGTACGCATATTGGTAAGAATCTCAAACCTATTATTCCAAAATCTAAATGGTATCCGCATAAGGCTTGTCAAGAAACTAATGAAGAAATTCAGATTGAATTTGTGGGTCCGATACTAAATGAGCAAGATAAAGATATATATATCTTAACATGTATCGACCGTTATCCAAAGTATCCGACAGTTAGAGTTTCTGAAAAAACTAATGGCGCAAATGTAGTTAAATTCCTTCGAGACTATACATATACTCACGGCATACCACGAAACATACGCTTAGATTAAGCAACTTGTCTTGTTGGCAAACAAGTTACGAGTTACTGTAATGAAAATAATATTAACATAATTGATGCTCCGGTCGGCGATCATAGAGCTATTGGATTAGTGGAGCGAATGATCCAAACAATTAAACGCCGTTTATCTTGCATGAAAGCTGAAAATAAAGACACATTTTCAACATCCAAAGCCATTAAACAGATAATTTCCGCTTTACGTTTAACAGGGCAGAAAACTACCCAGATAGCACCATTTGAAGCTCATTTCGGTCGTCCTGCAAATATTCCCTTACGGAATATTAGTACTACTCCATCAAGTTTAAATCTAACTTATGAAAAATTCATTGATCACTATTTAGATGCTGATACAGTTTCCGCCGACGAATTTCTGGACGCAGCTGAATGGGTCAACCCCAACCGAAGTGACATTGAGATTGAAAAGAAAATGTGTCAGGTATCACTAGACGCGGGCTCCGGATATCGAGATTCAGAGGATAAGGAATCCCAATTCATTACCCATCCAAAACTTAGAGACCCCATTCCCGGACAGAGAAGTCCCTTAGCGTCGAATTAGCTCGGAAGCTCCCGAACAAAAAGAGAGCGGAGAGGCAGTTAGCTGGTCTCATTGAGGTCCTTAAACTAGGATCATTCGTAACAGAATCCTCACCCACGACGACGATAATCAACGAACCTGGACGATCTCCAGTAAAAGTCCGCGATAGCGATTTGGCCAAATTTGGAACCAAAGCAGAGCGATCAACCAATCTCTGGATGTACGCGCAACGCCGTCCCGCGCCCTATTAACAGACGCCTGGAACAAAGATCGCGAAACACAGCAACGACCTGAAAAGACAGAAGAGAGGAGAGATAAAGATTCGCCACCGCCAACGGGATACTACTTCTGTAGTTTCCTCAGTCAATTCAAATGTTTGGCGCGCTCTGACAGTCCGAAAACCCGTTAAGCCTCAACCTAAACGTCGTCGTCAAACAAATTTAACTGAGACAAGCGATACTGCACCGACCTCTACACAACAATTAATTTCCATTGTACCTGCTTCGCCGGCGCCCACTACACAAGACCATCAGGAACCACCCATGTCTTCCGCTTCCCAAGATCAGACTGAAGGCCGTAAAAGAAAACGGACTCAATTCTACGGCTTCACAGATGCAGATATTTCCCCAACAAGTTCTTTGGCTTCAACTAGTTCGGCTAAACCAAAGAAACGCAAAACCAAAAAGGTGAAGCAGACTGAAAATTCTGTAGTAGCGCTAATTCAGGATGCCGAACACTCAAGAATACCATCACCACCACGGCCGGACATTCAAATTGGAAAGACCTCACCACCAGATCCCCGAATCGGGTACTACGAGTATGAGCAGGAACGTGAGTTATCAGTCTGGGACGCTGAAAATGAAATTTTGTGAAACAATTAGAACTTTACAAACTCTTTTAAACTCCTTCATGTCAATTTTATTATGCATTCGCTTTGCGAATCCAATGTTAACTGTGTACGTTCATTTTAATTTATTTCATTTGTTTCTCAATTGCTCATTCCAATTTGTTCCTGTATTTGCTTCGCAAATCCACTTTCTAATGTGTGTGATGTTAATGTATTTACTCCAATTCGGTTCATTTGTATGTTACAATTATACACTGTATTCGCTTTGCGAATCCAATGTTATTAGCCTTTTTGTTCCTTTAATTTAACATTCGCGGCAACTTTCCATTCATTGTCTCTGTTTATGCACTCATCATTTCATCTCTTCTTTTTGTTGATTCTTAAATTGTAAATAAATTTTCAATTTTTCTGTCATGGGGGAAATGTGATACATATGATTACATATATTTATCGAAATCTCTATGTGTACTAAATTATCAGTTATCCTCTATTTTAATATTATATCATGCAATTTATAACTAAGGTCATGACTTCTTATTATCCACGTATAAATATATTCCCGCTAGTCTACTAAATTATTTCATATTTTGTTCACAGTATATTATTATAAGTAATCATAATCTCGATAAGCATTCTGAAATCAAGTTATCATTGTAAACGCTCTTCATTCACAGAGTCAATTTCTAGATTGGATTCGCGCCGCGATTCCACCAAATAAAAGTAATTCATTTCGCGTAATTTCGGATTCGCACCGCGATTCCATTATAATTCTAAGACAACACATTCGTAGTGCTGAGACAATTCTAATTGCTAAACTCAGCTACAACAGTATCTTTGCTTTCAAAGTTCGCAGAAAAATTACTCGAAAAAAGTTTTGCGGTGAAAATACAAAAAATCCAGCAGAGGCAGGGAAAAATTAATTAAGTTAAGTTTATTGTCTTAAAAAACTACATATTCGAAAAAATGCTGAAAAAAAGATTTGCTAGATCTTCTTGGCCTCAAAGACACAACAAAATCTGAATTGTAAAATTTTGCGCATAGACGCAACTTCTAGCTCAAAAAAATTCAATAAACAATTTGAGATCAGAAGGCATAAAGATAACAAATAGGTAGGAAAAACCTGGAAAAATGGCAAAAACATTGCCAATATATCAAATTTCTTGATACCTGATGCTTCAAGAATGATACATTTAACTTGTAAACTAGCAGAAATCTGGTTGCTCATTAAGAAGCTGAGGGAAAAATTAACAGTTCTAAAGTTTGGAAAAACTGCCAACAACAACAAATAAAAAATTGCTGAATTTCTGTAAACACATTTTTCAAAACCAAAAGGATGATGTGAAAAAAAATAGTGTGAAATAAATTTATTACATTTTTTCATTTTAAGTTGACGGCAACTATTAAGAATGCCGACATAATTGTGAAAAAATCAACAGAATTCTCCAAAGTCGATCATAAATGAGATAAAACAATTAAATATTAAATGTTAACAAAAAAATTGAAACCTCGATAACTCCTTGAAACTTACAATTTTTTTTAAAAAAGCGTTTTATTTCTGTACTATACGCTTCACGGGCTTTCTATTGATACCTATCAAAACTTTTTTAAATAAATATATTAATCGGCCTAAATTGACTGAACAAAAAAACCAGAAGGGGGGTCGGAACAAAAAATTATTTCAGTGACAACTCAGAGCACAAAATCAATTTCTAAAATGAAAATTTCTTTAGGTATCACGACCAAACAAGTGATAACGTTGAACTCAATGCACAAAAATGTAGGGGCGATTTTTTGCGGGAAAAATACGCCAACCACAAATTCAATGCGTATTTAACATTGATTTCAGAACGTTTTTTTTTAAAAAATTCCAATATAATTGCCAAAATAATTGTCAGTAATCAACTAGACCCTCCAAAACTTTCGCGAAATCGCTAATTTTAACTAACCCACTGCTTTTGCAAACTAAATAAACTGAATAGTGAACATAAAGTTGCAAATCTTCCTGTCTAATTAAATAGCAATTATTTCGTGGAAGTGTAACGATATCTTAAATCTGTTGAACCTTCTCTAGATTTTGAACGGATTTTCCAATCCTTTTTCTAATCAGTCCAAAAAGCAGTAAAAATTTGCAGTAGGCAAATGTCAAATAATTTGTTTGTTGTTTGCATAAAAAATGAGAATGCTATACAAATGAAGGACGTTAATTTTGTTGATTAGCCTTCCGCTGACATTTTAAAAAAATTAATCAATTTTAGATGTTAGTTTTTATTGCATGTTCTTTCATGGCCATTTCCTAGAAAACTTAAATGCAACCTTCTAACCTATAAATCAAGTGTCCCTGTTTGGTTCCTGATCTGTAGACCGTCGAAAACTGACTGATAAAATCATTTCAAATGCATAACCAACCAGACGGCAAAAATGAAATAAAACTATTTCGAAAGGCTTCTAGGTTTTACTATCATTTGACAGACGTCCTAAATAACAAATTTTTGATAAAGCATGTCATTTGTTTTGAAATTTGATTGATATTTGATAATACATTGAAACTAGACTCACTCGTTGGTGTACTAAATGTTTAATACCACAAAAAATTTTGGTTCGTGGTTTTTTCGGCAATTTTCTGCATTCGAAACTAATTTTTTAAGAGACATGATATAAATTACAAATTTTAAATTGTCTTATGAGGTTTTGAAACAATATCATATGCTGATGTCTATTAAATGTCACACTCTTTTAAATAAACAGTAGGAGAAAGCCAAAATTACTTAACCAAGCCATATATTAGCTACAACCTAACATACAAATGGTAATAATGGCATCTTTTGCTAAATTTTTTTAAGCTTAGCCTAGCCCATCATAAACGCTAGGAAGCACGCCCACCAAAGAGAATAAAAGTGCAAAGGTTTTATTGAGTTCAGTTTTTCCAGACAGTTATCGAGATGTAAAGTTTTGTGAACAGTCAACCAATTTCCGTTGTTTTTGTTCGAAATTTGAGCAATTTTTGCTCAATTTTTTGTCCATGTTGTGAAATCATTAATAACTTGTTAACGATAGTGTTTTTGCCTATACCTGCAAAGTTGGAAGAAAAATGCTGAACTGTTTCAGTCGATTTTTAAGGTCAAAATTTTTAAAAGTGTATCATTTCTGCAACAGAAACCTGTTTATTTAGCCCAGCTTCTTTAAGTTTACCGGAACTATAAGCCTCAAAAATGCTGAAGCAATCCTGAAAAACTCAGCAGAGGGCTTCTTTCACTTTCGTTTCCTATTAGAGTGTTCAGGAAGTAAAAATTAACCGTTACTTTTTAGTTAAATCCAATATGCATCGTTAATTGTTCATACTTTGTGCCAAATTATCCATTTTGCAAAAATTGGACCATTTACTCATTTTTAATCTGATAGTTTAGGTCCCACCGTGGATTTTGACGATCAAAAACCATTCGGGTTGTATGGGGTGCTGTCTTTGCTCCAATTGTTTGAGCAATTCTCTTCCTTTTATCTCAATTCCCGTTCAGGATTTTGTGGTATCAAATATTAATATAATCTACTTATGTGCAAATAAGGCGAGATAAACATACTTTTGTGTTTTCAGAGAACAACTCATGGCTTTCGTGGCTTTGGCAAAGTGTTTTCGTAAGTGTTTTGCCTGGATTTCTTGTTCTTTTTAAAGTTTCATGACCTAGTCCTACTAATCGATCATCCAATTGGCGGCCATAAGTGTTGTGAAGAAACTTAAGTATTTGTTTCAGTTGATTACTAATAGCTCGTATGACTTCGAAAATGTTTGGTTCAGAATGATGTTGGCGAACTCTTGAAATGTGCAAACTTTTTTGTGCCAATTTGTGGCAATGTCTCAACATCAACAGGATACATCCTATTGTGATTTAATTAAATTTAACCTTCATAGCAGTTTTATTTTAATTACTGGTTGCATAGCTTTGATTTAAAAAGTTTCGTAAAAGTTTTGTGAATTATAGAAAAATGCAAATTCTGAAAGTTCTTTTTTGGCTGTCGTTTTAATTATCACTTTAATGGCAGTTCCCATTGGCATTGAAAGAAGGCCTCATTCAACGTTTTTAAAATTTCTAGCTCCTTTCGACCTCCTTTCCTTGTAATTTGAGCTGCGGATTTTTGAACGTTTTGCAGTTTTTTCAGTCGTTTGACATGTTGTGAACAACGAATGGTCTCAATCGTTTCCTATTGCGATTTAATCTAATCTATTTAAAAATTTCTCTAAGTTGTTTCCCGTTTTAAGGGGTTGATAATTGTGTTTTTTTAAAACTGTTCTTGCCTGTACTCGTTCTTAATTTGTAAACCTATAGCTTAGTCGCACCTGGTACTTGTTTCTTCAAAAAACTATGGTTGCTAAGGATTTTTGAACTTTGCCTCTAACTGTTCACCTTTTGTCTAATTTTTAACTAGGCTGATTTAAGACCCGTCCCATAAACTTTCTTTTGAACTACAAGTTTAGGTTTTATCTGCCCCTATTTTTTAATTGCTAGTAACAAATACGTCTAGAGTTTTGGCCGCAATTATTGTTTGCTACCATTTTTTTTATTTTGTTGTTTGTCTTGTCTCGTAGTCTCATTAATGGCAGGTCTCATAAACCATCTAATGCGGCATACGGCATCACATCAAGATTTCTTTTATTGGTGAGCATTTCGTTTCGAAAAATTATTTTTTCGTGCCAATTATTATCGAAGAAATTGTGAATTTCTGAAAATTTTTTTTATTTTTTCCAAATTTGGTAGACAATGAAGTCAAATTGTGGTTGAGCAATGGGAACATTATGTTCAAACGCTGAAACAAATGATAGATGTAACAACATAGAAAAAAATTGAAAAACAACGTCAAAAATTAGCATCGTTTTGAAATTTGATAGCGCCGAAGTCAATAAAGCGCTTGACGACGCATTTAAATCCTTAACCATAGTGCAACATACAAAATTACTATAACTACATCAGCTCAAGTGAAATTGTGTCGAAGTAACAAAAACATCAATAAACAATTGAATCTAGTAGAATAATTAAATAAGACGCATGAGAGGGCAGATGGGAAACAGCGACAAAACAGCAAAGCAACAAAAACGATCGAAACTCAAAAACGAACAAAAAATTTTTAAAACAAACAGCGCCAATTTCATAATAAACATTAGCGATCAATGGAAATAAATATAAAACTCTCTTTGTTTTCATTAGCACACGATTAGAGCTTTTTTGATAGGATGAAGTGACAAGCACTAAAACGGGTAAAACGCAGAAACTGATTACAAATATTTATGACAACGCCTGGCGTCAAAATTATTAAAACTATAATTTATCAATTTTAGACAGAAAAGAAGTTCAATAATATTTCACTAGAAGAACAATATCACTTGGCATCAAAGATTTAGGACAACAAAAAGAAGAACTAGTACGGCAAAAAGTAGCCACAAAAGTCTTAAAGTCAAAAAACCCACAACTTTGAACTGAAAGCATTTGCATTGGCTTTTGTATATATACCTCTAATTTGAAAACGGATAAGACGTAGTTAATGACATTCAGTGACAGGACAACAAAAAACATAGCCACTAGATTACCTGAAACGACTCGAAGAGTCTTGCAATCAAAACTCCTATCTAACCCTACATATTTCAGAAATATGAAAAAAAGATCAATATAAATATAGAGTGAGAAAGAGATCAATTTTTAGTGAGAAATGAGGGTAGGTAGGGGGTAGCGGAAGGGGGGGGTAGGTGTGAGGGGTGGGTGGGTTGGTGTGTGTGTGTGTGTGTGTGTTTTGGGTAGGGGTAGGTGTGGGGGCTAGTGGGGGAGAGATGGGTAGGCTAGACAGGTTGGAGGGACTCATTTGGGATCAAAAATGACCTTTTCACCTTGAATAAACCGGAAATTTTAGACCTATTTACTTTGAATTTTAAAACAGACGTCAATGTTCGAAATCAAAAGTCAAATTATAGCCGATAGAATACCGAAACCGACTCGATGCGTCGTACATTAAAATATTGGGTCCTTCCCGTTATAGCCCCACAATAATTTATAGGCTCCCATTATGGTGTACTTACCATAATTGGGGTGGAGGGGCTGTAGCTTATCTGACCACTAATTTGGGGGGGGGCTATAATAGGAAGAATTAAAACTTTTAACCTAGCTTTACCAAAATCAAAATACAAAAAGATGAGAAAACAAAAAATGGATCTATTCTGATTCCCCCAGTGTTTTTTGACCCCAGTTACAAATTATATGTTGTTATATAGCACGCTACTGGGGGTCATAAAAGATTTATGATCACTAAGCTGGTGATTCGAAACATAAGAGATCCCAAAAATTATTAATCTTTTAAACTGTAAAGTGGGATAGGTTGGGTTTGGGGCTACGTGGGGAGATGGTACGTGGGGAGATGGTACGTGGGGGAGGTGGTACGGGTTGGAGGGGGTACGTGGTTGTAGAGGGTACTTATGGGGGGATAAGTTGTGTGTGTGTGTGTGTGGGGGGGGGGGGGGGTAGGTTGTGGGGGTGGTGGTAGGAGTTGATTAAACGGGATCAAAATTTCTCAAATTGGCCGCCTCATCTTGCCTATTATCAGTAGTTCCAAATTGCCATACATAACAGACAGCTATTCTTAAAGTCCAATGTTCGAAAGCAGAAGTCAATAATCAAAATGGAGGTAAATGCTCGAATAGAAAGAAGACAAAATGCAAGTCATGAACAAACTTGCGTCAGCTAAAAGACATAGCCGGTAGAATGAGTGTGGGATGTAGTTGGGGCAACGGATCGTTTAGATAGGTTGGAGAGACTTATATGGAATCAAAAATTCTCGAAATGACCTTTAAACCGTGAACATTAGCATTAGTTTTTAATTACTATACATTACAAACTAAGCTACTTTTGAAGTCCAATGTTCGAAAACAGAAGTCATTGTTCTAAAACAGAAGTCAATGTTCGAAAAAAGAAGTCAAATTTCAAATCATGACATCAACTAAAAAAATCTGTTGAATCTCAATACTCCTCTTGGATTCGATAAAACCTGTAGAATCTCAATACTCCTTTTCGAGTAGTAAAAACCTGTAGAATCGCAAAACTCCTCTTCGAGTTGTAAAAACCTGGAGAATACCATCACTCCTCGTCAAGTCGTTGAAAAAGAACGTCGATTAGAGTTCAAACTCGAACATTCACTAACGTTTTTGAAAACAAATTGGTAATAGTCATCAATAAAAGCTACAATAGTTGCGGCTATACAGGAAATGAATAATGTCATTAACAGGAATTTAACAAGAAAACAATAAACAAGAAATCAATAATTTCATTAACAAGAAATTAACAAGAAAACAATAAACAAGAAATCAAAAATTTCATTAGCAAGAAATTGACAAGAAAACAATAAACAAGATATCAATAATTTCATTAACAAGAAATTAACAAGAAAGCAATAAACAAGAAATCAATAATTTCATTAACAAGTATTAACAAGAAAACAATAAACAAGAAATCAATAATTTCATTTATGCCTTACAGTGAGGCCCATAAAACTTGTCATGAATGGTTTCCAGTGAAAAAACATTTGAAAAATCAACAGATATGAATAAAACACAACAACTCACAAACATTTTATGACAACAAGAAGTGTCAAAAGATAGTTAAAACGACTATGATACCAATGAAACAAATTGATATTACATTTACTGTGCAATTAAAATATGCCTCATTTGAAAGCCAATGGCATATATTGCTAGTGAAACTAAATGCTACGACAACAATTATGTCAATGAATACGATCGAAACTGAAAAATTCATGTAATATCCTATGAAGATCGATAGCATAGATGTCAAAAACCATTAATAGCCCTTGATCGTTGATATTCGTTGGAAAAAGTTTCAAGCTTCAAACAACTTGTTGTTTGCTCTTTCTACCCCTAAGTGGCCAAAGTCAATACTACAGTTAAGCTTCTCATTGACATCAAATTGGGGAAAAGCTCGTGAAAACATTTTTTAAAAATGTTAGCGCCCAAATCATCTGGATTGTGAAAAATCAAGGTGAGACCAATAATGCTCTCACTATTGCTTTGGGGCTATTAATAAACGATCACGCAGATGAGAACTAAAGATTTTAAACGATAGTTATTTTTAAATTGGCAAGTGAAAATATCATTTGATATAACAGTTGTTTATGCTCTTCGACCTAAGTCTTGCATACCAAGACAACTTTTCATTAATATTTGTAAATCTGAAAGTCGCAACCATGGTAGCAAGTCAAGCTCTATAAATACATTATAATTCGCGCCATTGGCACACAAGTTGTGGTAAAAACGGGAAATCCCTTACTATAAATAATATTGAAAGTGACTGTCAACCACTTCTGACTTCTTCAATAAAGTCAACTTAAATCAATAGCTTCAATGAAAATAGGTTGGGGGAATGGAAATCAGGAAATGAATGGGTTTTGGAGGACGAAAGTGTAGGTGGGGGAGGAAAATGAGGGTGTGGGGGGAGATAAAATATAAAGGAACTTGGTTCCTTTACACTCCCGGCAAGAAAAGGCAACATTTGAAATGAAAATTTAAACACAATAAAACAGGGCACAAAAAGTTTTCTTTCTGATATTGAGTTTTTGTTTGTGTGTGTGCGTGTGTATGTGTGTGTGTTTCAATGAACTTGTTTCAGTGACCCTCCGGCGCACCTGACAATTGTGGGAATACACGACTTAAGGTTACTGCTGGTCTCTGTACCATTCCTGTAGACGTCTGGATGTCGAAGCTCCTGGCTATTCCGTCTGAACCTCTGTGTGCTTTCACAATCTTCCCGAGAGGCCAGATGCCTCTGGGTGTGAAGTCCTTGAGCACCCACACAATGTCACCTTCATCCAGCTCATCATTTGACCTTTGCCACTTCGTTCTCTTGTTGAGCTCAAGAATATATTCCTTCAGCAACCTGCTCCAGTAGTGATCAAGTAGTGTCTGCGTCAACTTGAAATCCTTAGTGGAGAACCGCTGGTTGTTGTTCACAAGAAGTTTCAAACACATGTGAGGTCTACGAAGGAGGAAGTGATTCGGAGTAAGTGGTCCCTCATCTGAGATGCTGCAGCCCACATGAGTTAATGGTCCGGAGTTCAAAATTGCCTCGGTCTCTGCCACAACTGTCCGGAAAACTGAGAGCGTTAGTTTCCGACTGCCCAGCACTATTAGTAGACTCCTCTTCGCGGTCTGTATCAGCCTCTCCCAGACTCCTCCGAAGTGTGGTGCCAATGGAGGATTGAAAGTCCACTGAATGTTCTGTTGATCCAATTGCAGTCTGATGTACTCGTTGTCTGGCTTGTAGCTTCTCTGGAACTTAAACCTCATTGCTTGGTTGGCTCCAATGAAGTTTTTGCAATTGTCACTCACAATGAGGTCAGGGTATCCACGTCGTGATACAAATCTGCGGATGGTCATGAGGAGACAATCGGTTGAGAGGTCATGGCATACTTCTAGGTGGACAGCTCTGGTGACCAGGCATTTGAACAAGCAGACGTAGTGCATCTGGGTGCCCTCTCTCTTGTCCTCATTGTAGAATGGTCCAAACATGTCCATTCGTGTGTTGACCAAGGGGTACTGCTTGTTTGCATCTGGAAATCTGAATTCAGGAAGATCGGCCATCCTCGGTCTCATATTGTCTGCCCTCCATCGTCTGCAAATGAAACAGTATTTCCCCAGACTTCGCAGCACTTTTCTCAATCCAATCATCAGGAAAATTTGTTGCAGGCGAGCCTTCACATGTTCCACGCCCTGATGGCCAAAGTCATGGTGCGCCTTTTCAATCAAGTCTTTCAATTTTGCTCCTGCTATGGAGAACAAGAGGATGTTTCGCACTGTAGGTTAGAGATGCTTTGCTGAGTCTTCCTCCTACCCTCAAAAGTCCGTCGTCATCTAGAAATGGTGTGAAGGGCATCAGCTTGTCTCCTTTCTCAAGATTGTCTCTCTTCAACTGTGGAGAAATTTTTCCTGAGAATAGCTCGTGTTGGAACATTTTAATGAGGTAGTTCCTTGCCCTTTTCTCGTCTGACGCAAAAATGACATTGTTAGAGGTCTCAGGTTATTCGTTGTGTCTTCTAGTTCGGACTTTTGCCTTGAAACGTCTTATTGTCTGGAACACCATTCTAGTAGTGTTGAGTAGTCGACTCCACGTTGAAAATTTTTCAACCTCAACGACTGGCGTCTGAAGTTGTGTCGCTTGTGTAGCGCATATGTGGGGATCACTGTTTTTCGGCAAAAATTCAGGAGTCTTGAGATTGAGGTGTGCTCAGAAAGTCCGGTGGTTGAAGCCACGGCTTTGGTATGTCTGATGGGATGAGGCCTCGTGTGCCGTGGTCAGCGGGATTCATCTTTCCAAGGATGTGTCTCCAATTGTCCGGGTTGGAATTCTCATGAATTTTGGTCAATCTGTTGGCAATATACATCTTCTGTTTCTGCTTGGATTTTATCCATCCAAGTGTAGCGGCGCTGTCTGTCCAAAAGTGCTTTGAACTTATGGTTGTTGTCATCTCGCTCTCACAGAATCCAGCTAGCTCTGCTCCAAGTGCTGCCGCTTCCAATTCCAGTTTTGGAATGCTCAGCTGCTTGATCGGCGCCACTTTTGTTTTACTGATCACATATGGGGTTGTGGAAGATCCATTGGCTTTGGTTGTCCTCGTATAAACTATGGCAGCAATTGCACTCATTGAGGCGTCAGTGAACGTGTGAAGTTGATGGGTTCCATTGGTGCTGGTAATCAAGCATCTAGGAATTTCCATTGAAGTCATGCTGTCAAACTCATCCATCCACTCCTGTAGTTCCTGTTGGTAGCATTCCGACACAGGTTGAACCCAGTTTCTTCCCTCTTTAATGATTCTTTGGAGAATGCATCTAATTCTGATGGCAAAAGGTGAAATCAGTCCGACTGGGTCGAACAGAGAAGCTGCCATTGAAAGCACCTTTCTTTGAGTCATCTATTGTCCTGTGTAGAGAAGGTTCGGTTTTGCAAACATCAACTTGTCAGTTTTGGGGTCCCACGTCTGACCAGGGATTCTTTGGGATTTCATTTCCGCCTTGTCTTCTTTCAGTAGGTTATCTAATGCGGCTGGTCTGTTGCTCAGGAACTTTGTCAGATTGAATCCTCCTGTATGCAAAACAGTTTTGATCTCATCTGCACTTCTGCGGGCCTCCTCTTCAGAAGGGTAGGTCTGCATGAAATCATCCATGTAGAACTGCTGCATGATTGATGTGTGAGCCTCTGAACGTTCTTGTTTGTGGTCATTTGCGCACTTCTGCAGAACAAAAATCGCACAAGAAGGTGAGCATGTCGCTCCAAAAATGAGTCCATTGTATTTGAAGATCTTTTCATTGCCATTCTGTGTCCACAGAAAACGGAGACAGTCCTGGTCTTGTGGTTGGATGCCAATCTGCATGAACTTTGCCTCGATGTCAGCTGGGATTGCCACTGAGTACTGTCTGAAGCGGAGAAGAAGGCCATGCAGTTTGTAGAGTACATCCGGCCCTGTCAGCAGTGCGTCATTGAGTGAGGTACCCTTATATTTGGAAGCAGCATTTGTGACTCTGCGGATTTTATCTGGTTTCTGTTTGTTGATCACTGGATGATGGGGAAGGTACCATACAGAGTGTCTGCAACTGGGGTCTGCAGTTGTGATGTAGTTTTTATCCAAATCTTTTTGATGGTTTCCTCGTAGCGTTCTCTCAAATTTGTGTCCCTCTCCAGTCTCTGCTGCAGAGCGTGCCACAGAACTTTGGCCATGAAGTAGTTGTTAGGAAGTTTGATGTCTTTCTTCCATGGAAGTCCAATCTGGTATCTGTCACCAATGTGTTTTATGGTATCAATGAGGATGGACAGAGCTTCTTTGTCATCTGAAGATTGTCCCTTTGAAGAGCACTGATTGAAGTTCACTCCTTCAATTGTCCAGAAGAGTGAGAGAAGATTTTCATCTGGATCGTCTTGTCGTCTCCTGATATGATTGAAAAGTGTTATGCTTGTGCTGTTTGACTGTCCAACCCTCTTCTTTGTGTACCTCTGAGGAATGGGCCCTGTCAGTGTCCAGCCAAGCAGAGTGTTGACTCCGTATGGGGTGCCAGTGTGTCCTGTTGTGAACTGTCTCAGAACCCTTGCTGTGAATGCATCTGCTCCAATCAGAATTCCGATCCGGTTGTCTCTGATTGCTGGAAATCTTATCTTCTGGAGGTGAGAATGGTCTCTGCAGATCTCATTCAACATTTCAATTTGAACTCTTGTCATTCAAAACTCCTCCATTGCTGTTGCGTACACAGGGATTCTGATCACAGGACAACTGCTGCACAAAGCTCCTATGCCGATCATGACATCTGCTGTTTTAACTGAGTGTTCACCGTGAAGTGAAGCTAGTTGTAGGGTTATGTCTTTCGGTTGTTGAACTTGAAGTGCATCCGCAACCTTCTGTGTTATTTGAGTGTTGTCACTGCCACTGTCCAACAAGGCGTAGGTTTCAATGCAAAGATCTCTTTTGAAAAGTGTTAATGGTATCGCCTGCAATTGTATCTGCGGTCTGATCCACGAAGTTTCCTGTTGATTGCTGCAAGTGTAGTTTTGTAGTTTTGTTGTGGAGTAGTTGCCTGCTGTTGGGCTACAGTGCGTTGATTGTTACTCTGCTGTCTGCTGACGTTGTTCTGCGCGTTCATTGGCTGAGGGTGAAAACCGCTTTTGTTCCAGTTGCCCCTGTGTGAAGTGCTGCTGTTAGATCCACTTTTCCTGTTCTGGTTTCCACTCTGTTGGTTGTAGTTTGAACTCGTCTGCTGCCTTTGGTTTTCATTTTTAAAGTTACGTCCATAGCTTGACTGGTTTTGGTTTGTTTGGTTTCTGAAGACATTGTTTTGTGAGTTTTGATTCCAGTTCTCAATTGGTTGTGCATTTTGTTGCTGTTGCCTTGCATCTGTCCTATGGAGCGTTGAGTGATGGAAGCCATTGCTTCTGTCCACAAGGCACCTTGTTTTCGATTGGCAGAGACCCTTTTCGTGAGCTCTTAGACAGTTAGGGCAGAGATAGAAACTCCTCACACAACCCTGTCGGTCATACAATGACTTTTCCAAGTATTCGGGACAACGACCAAAGTTTTGGTTTTGTGAGCAGAGTTGACATGAAACATCTGAAGGCCCCCTTCCAGAAAAAGTGTTCACTCTGGTTCTTTGGTTCCGTTGTGGGGAGATAACTTCGCACACCTCTGCGTATGAGTCAATCCAATCAGCAAAGTGGGTAAGACTAGGTTGCAGCAAGCCTTGGCTTCTTGTGTGTTGATTCCATCTGATTATCCTGTTAGGGTTCAATTTGTCTCTGGCCATTCTCAAGACAGCTGAAGACTTCAGATCAGCTTCAAAGTTGCGGAGTCGGAAGGTTTGTACAAGTCTCCTCAAGAAAGACGAGAAGCTCACAAAAGAGTTTGGCTCGTCTAATCTGGGTTTTGGCCACTTCTCTAATTGATCCAGGTATGCAGCAACAATATGCTGTGGTTTGCCAAATTTTTTGGTCAATTCAGCGATGGCTTCATGGTAGTAATCCCCATTGTAGGAGTGTCCACTTATGGAATCTCTTGCTTTATGAGTTACTGATTTTTGGAGTTATGTCATTTTTTGGTTGTCTGAGAGGCCACTGTTGTTGTGAATGGTTGCTTTGAAGAAACTGAACGACTGATGCCATTTCAGAGGATTACCAGTGAAGTTGTCGATTGAAATCTTAGGCAAACTCAATGTGTTCTGTATCATCAGTGCTTGGTTTTGCATCCAGTCTGGTGGGAAACTTGGAAAGCCATTGTATAGGTTGTTACTATAGCCGTTGTTATTGTGTCCATCTGGTCCGCTGAAATTGTTCACTGGTAGTTGATTGGTTTGTGGTGTCTACCTATGGCTCATGGTCGGAGCAGCCTGGTTATTGTTGTGAAAATAACATGGTTGTTGCAAATGCCCTGCTCTGCTGTCCTCACTCTCACTCCAAGGTTGTGGTTTTGTGAGCAGAGTTGACATGAAACATCTGAAGGCCCCCTTCCAGAAAAAGTGTTCAATCTGGTTCTCTGGTTCCGTTGTGGGGAGAAGCCTGGTTATTGTTGTGAAAATAACATGGTTGTTGCAAATGCCCTGCTCTGCTGTCCTCACTCTCATGTCGGCTCTGCCGTTGAACATTGTTCTCTTCTCTCGATCGTTCATCTGTTCTCATTGCCCCTGTGAAAAATTCCCGGTTCCTTCCTCTCTCTTCAATGTTCTGAACGGGTTGAGAATTATCAGGGTCTTCTGAGTCGGACGAGTCAGCATTGTTACTTTCCTGATTGTTGCGGCTTGCGAAATGATGTTTCATTGCTCTATTGCGTAAAGAGTACTGTTTTCTCAATAGATTAGGGGAAGGCGCTGCTGATGTGTTAAAACCAGATTCAGTGTTACTTGCATCTGTTCTGTGTGCTTTTTGCTCTCTGTTTGCATTTCAGCATGGTTATGTTATATTTTTTGGCAGCTTCATTAGCAAGTGTTGTCAACTCTTCACTTGTCAGCTGTAGCTTCATGAGTTCATTGCAACTTCTGTCTAACTGCTCTTTTTGAGACCTCAAGAGTTCCAAAGTTTCACGTAGTATGCTTAGACCTTCTTTACTTTTGCTTTGTTCTTCGAAGAGGTCTTTTACTGCGTTCCACTGTATCACTTTCAACTGAAGTTGTTGCTTGAGGCTGTTCATTGCTGCTGATGATGTTTTGGACTTGTTTGGCATATTGACTGTTTTAGATAGAGGTTTTTTCTTATTTTACAAAGTTTATACTGCACTGTTACTGCACTATGTTTCCTTGTAACAGCCCTATTCTATCTTTTGTTATGTTAAAACCTATAATTTAAATGAGGCTGTTGCTTACTGTGCTTAGCTAATGTTTTTCGCCTAATGTTTGTCTGCTATGTTTTTGCTTGTCGCAATCACTAATCAGTGAAGTTTGATGAAGCTTCGTTAATAAGTTGTATAGAGTTAAACCGTTTCACTAATCAGTGAATCTCCTACGAACGTAGACAATTATAATTTTTTGTCCGGTTGCCTATTTGTTTTTCGAGCGCGACAGAAAGAACCCTATCCTGTGGTGGCTAACTTTTGACTAATGTGTGTGTCTACTGACACTGGTGGGGGGATAACTTCACGTTCCTATAAACCTTAATGTAGCAAGGGCATACCAGGCCTTGCAACTAATCCTAAGTCAATGTGTGTGTTAGTGGTGCTTTTAAATTTCACCTAGAGGAAGACCTACTCCTTTCAGAACTAATGCGGAAAGATACTATATTGATCCAACGATAACTAGACGCCTATTAAAATCCAGCTTTCGAAATGGAGACTTTCAATTCTGCAAGTAAGGCTAGCCCATCTGTCGTGACTAGGCATCCCACGCAAGCATCCTTCTCAGGAGAACTCTCAAATCAGTCTTCACTTCTAGAGCCAGATTAAAAATCTGTTGGATCTTTTGTGATTGTGATGTTTTTGATTAAAACTTGTGAAGTTATCAAACCAGAGTTTAAATGTGCTAAGTGTCAAATGCCTAAGTTACCCCCTATAAAATCAAAAATGCCCCACTCTGAGTCGAGCAAGTTTACCAATGGTCCTTTTTTGACCCTAGGATACGCAAGAAATGTTTATGCTCTTCGGCCTAAGTCTTGCATACCAAGACAACTTTTTATTAATATTTGTAATTCTGAAAGTCGCAACCATGGTAGCCAATCAAGCTCTATAAATACATTATAATTCGCGCCATTGGCACACAAGTTGTGGTAAAAACGGGAAATCCCTTACTATAAATAATATTGAAAGTGAATGTCAACCACTTCTGACTTCTTCAATAAAATCAACTTAAATAAAAAGCTTCAATGGAAATAGGTTGGGGGAATGGAAATCAGGAAATGAATGGGTTTTGGAGGACGAAATTGTAGGTGGGGGGGAGGAAAATGAGGGTGTGGGGGGAGATAAAATATAAAGGAACTTGGTTACTTTACAGCAGTGCACTTTCAAATTTGACGCAAAGCTGATTCAAGAGATGAAATTGAACGTAATAAGCAACTAAAAAGATAAACTAAACCAAGCTAACTAAACCAAAAATCGCTGCGAAATGACAAAAAAATGTGGAGAACGGCGTTGAAATAACTTTCAAATAGTTTGGAATTTCAACAGATTTTGGAAATTCAACACAACAGTTACTATATACGAGATTAGATGCACAAAATTTTTTGAAAATGTTACACAATTCAATATTACGCCCTTAAATGACTACTCCATCAGAAAACAGGCATTCAATATCTCCATAAGAAACAAGCTGTCGAAAATTAAACCGATTGTCAAATAATTTAAGTTGCAGTTCTTTAAAAACCCCTTGGTATCAAATCTATTGTAAGGGGTGTGCTCATTCTGCTATTTCTAAAAAAAACTCAAGTGTTGTGATCTGACTTTTCCTAACAGAGCCGACAGACTGACGAGAGAAGCTGCAAAATAAACTTAACAGTGACATAATTATTGAATTGATTATTTATCAGGCTCATCAAAATATACAAATGTTGTAAAAATACAAGAACATATTGAGAATATCTCTAGAAGGTACCGTGCTACAGGCTGAAGTCAACGAGACACGGCCCTGGAAACCCAACCAGGAGGAGGGGAAACCTAGAGAGGAGAATCTAGAAAAAACGTTCAATTGAAAAAAAACAACCTATGAACAGTGTGATATTCCTGACTGTAGAGATGCAATTCGTGTCACAAATCCACTTAGAATTAGTTGAATGGATTCGAGGTGCGAATCCAATTTTTACTGAGTTGTGGGATTACTACTCTTAGATTTACTTAGCAATCGTGCTGCGATTGCAGACAAAATTAGTGAAGGTGGAATTCCTCCTCAAATCCGATAGGATCGCGATTAGTGCTAAACAGAGTAGATTGAATGCAACTGAATTCAGTAATAAGATTCTAGAGATTGAATAAATAATCAAAAGTGGGAGATATGAACAAAACTGAAAAGTTGACTTATTAATCGGCGGTAAATTAAATATATGTGAAATATGACTTTTAGTCTGACAAGGGCAAACTTAAATTAATATAGTACTAAGTAATGAAACATGAAATTAATATGGTACAACCGTACCACATATTCTCTGCTCGAGAGAAAATTTTTAAACTGCAACAGTGTAAAATTTTTGAATAATATTAACATATGTACTGGTTAGTATAAATAGTAACTGCAAATAAATGATGACATGGCAATGGAAATGAGGAGCTGAAATTTAGAGAATAAATTCAATAGAAACTCTCAACATTTGCTTTACAGCACAAACAGAAAACATAAACTGAGGCACAATCGAGGTGCGAATCCACGAAAGTAATAACATTTTGAATATTGATACAAATGCAGCATCAAATGTAATTGAAGAATTTGAGACACAAACGCAAATTAAAAGTGATCATTAATGCAAAATGAGCGCACAAGTGATAACAATCCATATTTAAATTAAGAATGAAGGATTATTGAATTTAGAAGCACAAGCAACAATTTAACAAGTTGAACATAATTGTTTGAAGTTTAAATTTGATTCTCCGCGTCAAAGACACTCATACTGATTTCTCTGGTATATTCCTCATAGTCATAGCTTTCGGGTGACCATGTTCCAACAGGAGGGGGTGCTGGAGGACTCACTACTTGGAGCTCATAATAGGTCGCCGGTGCTGGAGGTTCAGCCGCCTCTTCTTGAAGTACTGTCGCGCTTACTGGATTATCAAGCTTTTGCTTCTTATGTGCAGGAGCGGCAGAGTCATCGCTAACTGAGCACACAGAACTTTCAAAACAGAAATAGTCGGGGGCGCGTCGGGTTCGTTTATTTCGGGACGTTGAAGGTGAGGCTGCGGAAGCTGTTGCTGACGACGCAGCAACAGAAGAAGCATTCCATGTATTAAGGGTTGTAGAAGTAGTTCTAGAACGTTTGCCTCCTACATGGGGCTTTTTCGGTTTTTGCAACGCCATCGCTTTCGAAATATTGCTATTGGCGGACGAGACTCCCGAGGCCGCGTCTGATTGGGTTGGGCGGTGGCGAATTTTGACTTCCCCACGGAATTTTTTTTAAGCTCTTTGCTGTGCTGCGAAATCTTTTCCCTGTGGTTTTTTCATAGGGGAGAGGGCGGCGCTTTGCATACTCCCAAAGACCTGTTTTGCGTTCTGCGCGAGTTCCAAATTTGGCAATATCACTATTGCTTACGCAAACTTCGGGTACACCAGGTTCTTTAATGACTGTGGTAGTAACAGATGTTCGTACTACTGTACTACCCGGTGCAAGAGTCTCCCATAATCCCCGAAGGTCCCGTTTTGATCGCTTCGTTACTTTGCGGGCCAATTTAAGATCAAGTGACTTTTGTGTCCGAGGAATGGGGTTGTTTAATTTAGGATGCACAATAAAACGGGAAATGGACATATTGTGATCCCCATTGTAGCGACGTCCCGCATCCACTTGCGCTTTCTGCATTGCCTCTTCAATGAGGATATCACTACAATCGCCTGTGACCCAACAGTTTTCGTCAAGGTAGTCTTCTACTGGGACGGTATCAGCATCTAAATAGTGATGAAGAATATCTTCATATGAGAGATTAGATGACTTTGGGACTGTACTTATATTACTTAGTGGCGTGTTTGGCTTTCTTCCAAAATGTGCTTGGAAAGGTGTTACGTTTGTTGTCTTTTATTTGCAAATACGTAATTGATAGACAATTGACTTTATTGCTTCTTTAATTGTGAATGATTGGTTTCTATTATCTAATTTTATGCAGCTTAAGCGTCTTTCAAATGTCTGTATCAAACGCTCTACTAATCCTATAGCTCTATGGTCATTGACAGGGGCAGTGAGTATGTTAATGTTATGTTGTTTACAGAAAAATTTTACTTTGTTACCAATTAAACAACGTGCTTGATCTAATCTAATATTTCGGGGTACACCATGTATGTGAATGTAGTCATCTAAGAATTTAGGAACATTTGGTCCATTAGCTTTTTCAAATACTTCTACAGTGGGAAATTCGGAAAAACGATCAATACATGTAAGAAAATAAATATCTTGATCTTTTTCATTTGTAATGGGTCCTCCAAAATCAACCTGTATTTCTTCATTAGGTTCTTTACATGTCTGCAATGGTTTCCATTTAGACGCCGGAACAACGGGCTTAAGGTTCTTACCGATATCAGTACAAGGTTTGCACTGAGCCGCATTGATGATAATTTCTCGGTGCATATACGGCCAGAACGCGTACTGCCCGAGTGTTATCATGCCCCAACTACCAGGGTGTGTTAGGTGAAGGCTTTCCAAAACTGCGTCCTGAATAGAATGGGGAATCGCCACCCGTTCATCTAGACATGTAGAACTCTCCAATAAGAGAACATGTATGGGTTCACTTCCTTACATCTTTGGGGGTCGTTCTGTAGGATGCAACCACGCACCTCTTTAAGGACGGAATCCTTGCTTGTGAGAACAGCCAAGAAGCCTTTTGTAAATAACTGTGTCAAGTTATTTTCAAAAACTTCTTCTTTCGACAAGTCCAAGTTTGGCGATTTTTGACCCTCAGTAGACGATCTCGTCGTGTTCACTGCTGAATTCGGGGTAGATTGAAACGTGACTCGGCTGTGTGTAGGGGGAGTTTGAGGGTTGGATGTTATGTTGCTCATTGTGTGAGTGAGAATTGTATGGATATGTGATGCGTTTGTAGGAATTTCTGAATGAGTCGGGATTGAAGTTAAGTTTACAGTATTATTTGAACTAGATTGGAATTGTGCTGCGTTTGCTGAATTTTCAAGAAGCAACTGAGTTGTATTACGATTTAAGGCAGAAAACAAATTGGAATAGTTTGTTAAGCGAGGATGCGAGGCACGTAAGGAATGTGTGTGAGTGACGCTGTTAAAGTGCTGTGATTGGCAGTTTTGTGGTGTGTTATTCACAAAAATTGCAGCAATAGCGTCACGAATGCGGGTAATTGTTGCGACCGCAAATTCCTCATCATATTTGTTTGTAACTTTTGCTTCTTGATTTGGTTGGCGCGAAATGTAATCTACCAGCCCCATTTTTGCACCCGGTATATGTTCGATGTTAAAATCAAAAGGTAAAGACGATCGATCCAACGTGTTAATCAACTATTGTAGGATTTATTTGATCGATGTTCTTTAATAATAGAAAGTAGTGCTCGATGATCAGTAATAATTGTGAAGGATTTGCCAAACAAATAATATTTAAAATATTCTACAGACCAAACAACCCCTAACAATTCAAGTTCATTTACACTATATTGTTCCTCGTTTGAGTTGAGGAAACGAGACGCGAATGCAACTGTATGCCAACCTGCAGGTGAGCGTTGTTCTAAAGCTGCTCCTAATCCCGCTCTAGAAGCATCGCATTTCATTCGCGTTTCCAAGTGCGGATTATAATGTGTATTTTCTGTTGCATTTGCGAATTTTTTTTTAATTGCTTGAAAGTGAGTTTCATGTTCAGTGTTCCAAACAATTTTTGTGTTCTTTTTTAGTAATGGTCTAAGAGGGCGGCACAATTGGGATAGATTAGGAATGAATTTTCCTAAGTAATGATCAGAACCTAAAAATGATCGTAGTTGTTTGAGATTATTTGGTGCTGATAGGGAAGCGATTGCCGCTGTTTTTGACTCAAGTGGTGCAATTCCTGATTGACTAAATTTATGTCCTAGCCATTCGATTTCTGTTTTAGCGAAATGACATTTAGGTAAGTTTATTCGTAAATTATCCTCATCTAATTTCTTTAAGCATTTATATACTAATTTTAAGTGATCTTCTTTAGAACCACGGCTAACTACTATAATGTCATCCAGAAAACAATAGGTATTTTCGAGTCCGACTAAAGTATAGTCCATTACTTTCTGGAATGCTGCCGGCATATCAGTTAATCCGTAGAAACCGGTAATAAAGCGAAACGTTCCAGTTCTCTCGCCGCTAATGATATTGAAGTTACAATGTCGAGCTGTTTCCGGGTCTAAATTGAGTTGACTGTATGCGTACTTCAAATCCAAGGTTTAAACATATGCTGTTTCTTGTGATGCGGATGTGTTCAAATTTTGTTGAATCGTGTCAATTAAATTATCAATATTCGGCATTTGGTATTTAATTTTATGGATAGATTTATTTAAAATTTTGGAGTCTAAAGCTAATTTAACTGTTTCGTCTCTTTTTACTGTTATTAATATTGGTGAACTAAAATTTTTATGTGAACAACTGTTTAATTTTATTATGTGCTTTTCGTCAAGTAATTCTTTAAGCTCTATATTCACTAGTGGGTGTAAGTTAATTGGGACTCGTCGTCTTTTTTGATGTGTAGGTGTAAATTCTTTGTGAAATGTTGATTTTACTGAATGTTTTAAAGATTTACCGATTCGGGTGACGAGTTCTGGAAAATCAAATGCAATCTGTTTCTTGATTAGACATTGGTTTCGATCAATATTTGCAACTTGTTTCAACTGAGTAAGAGAAAAACCTAGCTTTGGAAAAAGACCTCGTCCAATGATAGGTCTGTGTCCATCTTCCACCACTGTTACATCAACGCCCGTGGCTATCCAATCATTACATTCGATTGATGTATTGATCACGCCAACAATCTTGATTATATCATTGGAGACATTTTTCAAATCATGTATTTTTGGCGACTGAAACCAATAGCATTCATTGCATTCGGACACTACTGTGTCTGCTAGACTTTTGTTTACAATAGTACACACGCTTCCCGAATCCACCAATGCCTTTGTTTTTGTATTCCCGGCACAAATTTCTAAATTACTGGTTCTACCTCACGAACGTTATTTTGAATTGAAATCGCCGCTACACAATTGTCATCGAAGTCATCGTAGTCCGAGTCATAATTCGCGTCGTAGATGCTCTGCTGCTGTAAAGGTTTATTTATATTGTTGACTTGATCGGCCGCTGTTGCTGACGTACCGACAGTAGCCGCCTCTGAGATTGAGTCGTCTACATAATTTACTCTGGGTTTAGGTTTAATAGGTTCTTTGGATTTTCGACAAACTTTAGCAAAATGGTTAGCGATTCCGCAGTTTTTACAGTTCTTGCCACGGGCAGGACATTTCTGTCTATGAGATGGGGAGCAACCATAGCCACAATTTGGACAAATTGTTGGCTTGACAAACTGGTTTGTCGACGCTCGTGATCTATTCCACGATCCCTGAACATTATTTATCATCTGACTTGTAATTTCATTTGTAGTTGTCGAAGCTGGAGACCCAGATATTTTTAGTTGATTTTGTATTCCCATTTCAAGGTTCATAGCAATTTCAAGAGCTTTTTTAGCCGTTAGTGTTTCTTTTAACAATTCTCTTTGGATTTCGCCATCTTGCATATTAGCTATGAAGACGTCACGAATTATCGACTCCTCGTGGCTTCCTAAATCGCAATTCAAAGATAATTCTCGAAGGCAACCATAGAACTTTTCCAAAGGCTCTCCCTTCATTTGCTTTCTAGTGAGAAAAGTATAACGGTCAAATGTGATGTTTCGTTGTTTAGTAAACACTCTATCAAGACTTTCCCAGAGGACCTTTGTTGTTACTCGATCAATTTGTATATTTGGTTCTTGGGAACCAAATATTTGTCGACCCTCCATTCCCAAACTGAGATACGTTAGGGAGACGGCTTTGTTATCACAATCTTTCCAAGGTTTTTCACCACATAGTATACCTACGAGTTCTATTTTCTGACAATGGTTTAACCACGAGTTCTTCATCTGCTCATTACGGATTCGTCGATCTCGTCCGCTTTGAGCTGTGCTGTTTTCAACGTCGATTTCGTATATGGGATCTGGTGGTAGAGTAACTTTGTCTGGCGGATCTCCAAGAAGAATATCAATTGAGATGCCTTCTTTAGCCATGATAGCAAATTTCAGCATGATCTGCCTTCGATCCCATCGCAATGGAGGTTCAAGTGTTGGTTTTTCCCAAAAGGGCTCGATTCCCAGGAGTGCACGTTCTTTAGTTGCTGACTGCGCCATGTGATATTCCTGATTGTAGAGATGCAATTCGTGTCACAAATCCATTTAGAATTAGTTGAATGGATTCGAGGTGCGAATCCAAGTTTTACTGAGTTGTGGGATTACTACTCTTAGATTTACTTAGCAATCGTGCTGCGATTGCAGACAAAATTAGTGAAGTGGAATTCCTCCTCAAATCCGATAGGATCGCGATTAGTGCAAAACAGAGTAGATTGAATGCAACTGAATTCAGTAATAAGATTCTAGAGAATGAATAAATAATCAAAAGTGGGAGATATGAACGAAACTGAAAAGTTGACTTATTAGTCGGCGGTAAATTAAATATATGTGAAATATGACTTTTAGTCTGACAAGGGCAAACTTAAATTAATATAGTACTAAGTAATGAAACATGAACTTAGTATGGTACAACCGTACCACAAACAGTTAAATTATCACGAATATAAAGCTTTTCAAATTTTTTGATAAAAGTTCTGAAACCTTTATTAGTCGAAGTTTTAAGGTTAGCGTACCACACAGTTTTCCTGTAGGACATTATAGGCAACAACTAATCGTACTCGTAGAGAATTGTTACCCGCATTAGAATTTCTTTTTTGAGAGTGAAGTAAACTTTTCTGAGCTGACCGTGTATTTCGTTGACTGGTTAATTCAGATAGATTGAGTAACTTTACTGGCGAAGCATTTCTTAACTGATTATAAACTTCTTTAAAACAATTCACTGAGATACAATTCGTTGCATGTGTGGATTCAGTCATTAAATTGTGTACTGATTCCCACGGTCTTTTAATGCTTTTTGATATGGCTCTCATGAGCCGCTTTTGTGCCTTTAAAATCTCAGTCAAGAAACTTTGTGAAGTATTTCCGTATATAACTACACCGTATAAAATTCTAAATTGAATATAAGCATATAGAACCGAATCATTTGTTGACGAGAGAAGTAATGACGGGCTTTGTAAACTACACCACCAAACTGGTTTAGCTTTTTCACTATATTTTTTATATGCAGGTTGAATTTAAGTTTGTTATCAATTAACACTCCTAAGTATTTATGGCAATCTACCAGACACTATTTCTCGAACTAATTACCAACTGATTATTTCCCAAATTGCATTTGCACAGTCTTAGACACATTTAGCGTCAGATGATTTGCTGAGAGATAGTTTTCTATCGCTTTGCTCTCCTCAGTTAGTTTTGGAGTGGGAAAAAAGTTTTGAGAAAAACGGCAAAAAGAATAGAATTACAATCCTTCAAGAATATTCCTGGATCATTGATATTGAGTAGGAATAAAAGTGGACCTAAAACTGAACCCTTAAGCACTCCACAAGGTAATCCCAGCGTTCTTGAATATGTATAGTTAAGCTCAACAAACTGTGCTCTGTTAGTAAGGTAACTTTTTATAAAATCATTACTTGCACCTCTAAACCCATATGAAGAAATTGTTTCCAGAAGAATACTATGGTTGATAGTGTCAAACACGTTTTTCAAATCAATAAAATATGCATTTCCGTATTATTTTTATCGGTTGTGTTCTTCATAAAATCAGTTAAAACAAATAAACCATGAGAATTAGATGCAGAACTTGTTGTTAAAGTTATTGATTCCGCTCCTAGAATTATTTTTCAAAAAATTTGAAGGGACATTGATAGTTTTTGTTTATTTCCACTCTGCAGAAGCGTTTTGTTTACATGAATGAGTCTCTTTATCCTTAATTTAATTTTAATAAAATTTTAAAACTGCAGAACTAGTTTTCTCGAGTGAGGTAAGTCACGCATGATCAAAATTTAATCAGGCGAATGACCCAATGGCATTTGGCACTGTGAGTGAGAAACAACGACGCACGCAAGCAAATGCCATTACAGAGAGGCAAACAATTTTGACTTTTTGAGTTGTTCCTGAGTAATACAAAAATGAGAGTCAGACGAGGGAAGAAAAACAAAAGCCATCTCTTTAGCTTACAACTATGAAAAAGAAATGTATTTATCGCAGATTAGCTTAAATATTAGCTTAGTTCTATCTGTTGAGTTTTCCCATCCAGGTCGAGGTTTTGAGAACACTGGCTCGACTGAACAATTTCCATATTATATAACACCTTTTTTATCCGATATCCGAAATATTTTCTGTAAGATTGATATTCACTGGGAAGAATTATTCAACCAGCAATACTACTTTCAACCTCCTAAAAAAGCTTGCAAATAATACCCGCTTGAGTAGCGTACCTAAGTACCCATTAGTTGCTGCTTTTTTAAATCTTAAACTCTTACACTATTGTAACTGTAACTCAATTGCAATTGAAATAACATACCCGGCAGATTGCCGGAAAATAGCCGCCGTTGATTCCCAAAACTCTATTGGGATTGAAAGAAAAAAACATCAACAAAAATTGATTTTTGTATATAAACATTTTTAAGTGCGATTTATTTTGATGTCATTTCGTAATTGAACATACTCCTGTGTCTCAGTGAGAGGCTACAGGATCTAGTATCAATACCAATAAGCATAATAGATAGTAACTAAAACTTATGAGAAAAAAGTTTAAGTACCGTGCATCTAAAAATGGTCATTATGGGTTTATCCCGTTTCTATTTCTGACTTTGATTTTTTATACTGGCTCTCTTTCATTTTGAATTGCTTTGCTGAACAGCTGCTGTTCAAAAGGACTTTGTGCAGAATGACAGAAGAGTGAAACTAGCCTAGAGAAGTCAAAAAGATTTCACGCAAAATGTCGAAAAAGCGGCAAAATGGGTGAAGCGAAAAAACGTTCGACGAAGTAAAAAAATAGCCGGAAGAATTCCGGAAACAACTCGAAGGAGAAAATTGCCCAAACAAACATGACTAAACAACTAGAACAACTATTGTGAGTACTGAACCTCCACAAATGCCATAAAGTTTAAGGAAGAATAGAAACGGCATTCAAAAACAAATTGAACAAAAAAACTAGAAAAACTTTATGAGTTTTTTTTAATAGTACAAGGAAACATTAAGCTGAATAAAATTTGTTTGCAATTAGAGCATTGAAAAGCTCGTAAAACAATGGGCAAGTCATAATAGGCTAAGATTTGAAAAAATGCAAAAAAAATATGAAAAATGGTATAAAATTTCCCAATTTTTCTGTAAATTTTCCTAGGAAAAAATTTACACCAAGAAACCTTTACTCAATTGGTACCTGAACATTCTTTAAGTATCAAGCTTCTATTCAAATCCCACTTGAAGCATTGAATAAAAAAAAACAGGCAAAAAATCATTAAATTTCTTCTGAAAATCAGCAAAACTGATCAAAAACCACCAAATTAGCATTAAACCCAAATTAACTACTTGAAGCCTTCAAATTCTTCCAAAACCAGCCTAAAACTAAGGTAATATCATAATCAAACCTCGTAACCATCAAAGTTGCAAAAAACTGCTTTTAAAAGCCGCACGTGAACAAAGTTTGCTCGCTTAGAGAAAATTTTTTCACACATCAATTTCTTGCTCTCTCAAAAACAGCGGTATGAACAAAAACCACTTTTTTCCGCTTTCCGCTCCCTTCTTCACAGTTTTTCAGCACCAAAATTTTTTCAAATTTTTTCACGCGTTTCATTTCCCGCTTCAAAAATCACTCCAAATAAATTGATTTAAAAAAAACATAGCCAGAAGAAATCCGGAAACGACTCGAAGTGGAAATTCACTTAAATGCCATCCAACTACTCATGAGACAAAACGTGCCTCCAATTTACGCTTATCTTGAAATAAAACCATAAAACAAAAAAGTAAAAAAAATCAAATCTATTAAAATATGATTAAAAATCTGATCCAATTCTGTCATAAATTGATACCCCAAAAAACTATCTCTGCCACAATTACTTCATCAATACAACTAGTAACTACTAAAACCACTTATGAGGTTTTTAAAAATAATTGAAGCCAAATCATGAAAAAAATAAGCTCTTACAAACAACTTTGACTAAAAAACTGGAAAAAGTTAATATTTTTTAATATTACAAAAGCACATATATCTAAACAAAAATTTTTTTTAGCAAATAGGGTACCCAGATGCTCGCAAAATAATAGGCAAGTCATAATAGGTTAAGAGACCTGTCTAAAAACAAAAAAACCGAAAAACTGCAAAAAATTGAGAAAATTAATTCCAATTTTCTACATTTTTCGTCATATTTCTCAAGAAAAAAAGGCTTCATATCTACAAAACTGTAACCACGTGTTAACTAAAAATTGCTCATGTGATAGGGGTATCTTCAATACCCATTTGAGGCAGTAAAACAAAACAATAGTAAAAAAAATTGTGAAAATTAGCCCAAAAATCAGCAAAATACATGAAAAACATCTTAATTAGCATCCGAAAAACATCATATAAATTTTCAGAAACCTTCAAACCACTACCAAACCCTGCCTAAAATTAAAAGCAAACCTCTTAAACAAAAAAATTGAGAAAAAAACTGCTTTTAAAAGCCGCTCGTGAACAAAAAATTTCGCTCGTTTAGAGAATATTTTTTCACACATCAATTTCTCGCTTTCTCAAAAACAGCGGTATGAACAAAAACCACTCTCTTTTTGCTCCGCTCTTCGTTTTGTTCAGCAACAAAATCACTCCAAATTTTTTCACGTGTTTCATTTCCCGCTTCAAAATTCACTCCAATAAAATTGATTAAAAAAAGGACTTCTCCAATACTCCTCTTCGAGTCGTAATAAAAAGGACTTCTCCAATACTCCTCTTCGAGTCGTAAAAAATAGGAGCGCTATAGTAGCCGGCTGAGAAGATGAGGGCGGCTATGAACAAGAGAAATTGCTGGAGAATTTCGTAAATTCTTTGAAATTTAACATTACAATTTAATAGTTACAAATTTTTAATCGTCCACAGTTTAGCCCGGTATTAATTCTTGTTGAGAACACGAATTGAAATTGAACTTCTACACGTTAGACTGCTTTTCGTTGTCTTTTCTTTATCTTTGGGAATTCGTCATGTCCCTGATCTAATTGTTTGATTTCACTTTGATTTCAATATGACTCACTTCTCTATTAGCGTTTTTGTCCAGTAGTTCACATAATATTTCGTGGATATCTGGTAGCATTTCAAACTTCTGTAGACACTGACACCTGTATGGAACAAAATCATATTTAAGCGCAAGCACACACAAAAACATAAGAGCATGTCAATTGACATGCGGCCAATTA
>NC_134471.1:17448065-17525565 GCF_964194025.1 Convolutriloba macropyga | reverse complement strand
TTCATGACAAAAACTGTTTTCTTTATAAAGCTGCCTGAGAAACCACCTGAATTGGAAATTACATGTTTAGCGTCTGTTTGTTTTGTTGCAAAATAGTAGAAAAGATTTGAATTAAGTTTTCAAACCAGAAGCCTTAATCGAAAATGTTATTTTCATTCAGGCTTAAATTACACATTTGTAGGTTTTATTATCCGTATCCCGCTATAGTAATAAGTAGAAACAGTAATAATTTTATAGCTCGTTGAAGTTATGTAATATTGTAATAATGTAATAATTATGTAATAATAATATTATGTAATAATGTAATACTGAGTATTTAATTCTAATTTGTTAGCAGAATGGAGAATTAATCTTTTTGACTAATTATAACAAGTTTTAGGGCAAGACAGCGGATCAAAAAACTGCGATTAGCAAACAGCATATTCGAAATTAGCCATATCATAGCCCACAAAAACGGTTTGTTCTACTTGTCCTACAGGCATTTGAAAAGGCATTTAGAGCACCGGCTACTCAACGAGAGAGGTACTAAAAACAATTCAACAATTGGACGAAAAAATATTTTAAATCTGGGAGCTGAGCGAAAAGTTTTCATATTTCTTTTTTCTTATTTGTATTAAAGGTGATTAAAAAATTTGAATGAAAATATCTAAAAATTTAGTTCACATAAACTTTGTTATAAACTCTGATTTTATGTGAAAAACAGTTTTGGTCTGAAAACTCAAAAAAAGGATAGCTCAATATAACAAAAGATTAATTTCGTCATTGCACAACGAAACTTAGAGTTTTGTATGTGTTTAAGTATAATCTCTGATCGGAAGTCACTTCGGTCTGGATTGTCTGATCATAGGTCAGTTCGCTCTGAAAGGTCTGATCATAGTCTGTATATAGTCTGGAAAATGGTCTGAAACTGAATCTTATCATGAGCGCACTACAGTCTTGAAGAAAAAGGTTTTGAATTTCGTGCTTGGTTCTTATTTAATTTAAACTGTTTTTTGTGAAGTGATTTTGTTAAGAAGGAAAAAAACCACAAATTTTGACCACTATCGAAACTCACGATTTCTTTATGAGAACACATTTGTATTCATTCTCTATAGATATAAATAAAAAACACACAACAGCAAAAACATGTTTTAAAGCGACTGAAATTTGATGGGCCCGTCTATAATGAGACTAGGTTACTTGCTGAACACAATGAGAACAAGAATTCGGAAGAAAACAATAATTCCTTTAAAAATATTAAGGAAGAGACCTTAGAGCCGTTAGCTATAAATTGAAAGCAGTAAAATGATCCATCTAAACTACTACCATAGAAGCTATCAACGCTATTAATTGACTGACTTTTCCGAAAGACAACAAAAAACAACAATGAGAGGCAAAACCAAAAAAATGACAAAATGTTGCGAGAACCGTTAGATCTATGTCTTTTTATTGTTTTATAACCGTTAAAAAAATGTCTTTTCATTGAATTCATTAAACACGTTCATTTGATCATTCTTCTAATGTCAGTTGGATATATTTTTTTGTGATTATTGGACAAAGGAACAGATTAAAACCTCAAATTTTTGTCAAATACGCAAAAAAATTACAAAACTCTTGGAAACTTTCACAGAATTTTTGAGTAGGGAAGCCCCAAGACAGTCATAGAAAAGTAGGAGATAATTCGTTAAATTTATTTACCACAATAAAAAGTCTTTTTTCTTTTTGTTTGGTAGATCTCTAATGGGACTATGCTACATGAAGAGAAATAAGATTAAAGTTTTGCAACAATCAAAACTTCGCTGGCCTTCTCCTAAAAACACATGCATTCAGCAAAATAACATCATTGGAAAACAACTTAACGCGTTGTATTGGTTCATCTAAAGTTCCTAAGGAACCCAATTGATCTATGATTGTTTAAATGAAGTCAGTAGACTGTAAAATTTATGAAAAAAGCAAAACAAAAGAAACCATTAGAAGTTCAGAAAAACGCATTGTCAAAGCCATAAGCACCTTGAGCTTTTTCTGATGACAAGAAATATATCCAATTAGCCTGCTTTCGTTGTAAATAGAACCAGTCTTTCTAAGAAGCTTGATGTAAATTTATTCTTGCCAGTAATCAACCTAAAAAACAAAGAGACCTAAGCATTTTGAAAAATAAAACAATATTGAATTTCTATTGATTATAAAATTCCGACATGAGTCCAAACCTAGCCCTGTGCACGTTCAAGAAGATAATTAATTCTTTTTTGTGTTAGGAAAACAGATCAAAAAGAAAATGAAACACTTCAGGAAACGGAAAATAAATGACGCATTTTTTAACAGTTTTTGAGTTTTTTTTTCAAAAAGACCGGAAATTATTTAAAATCCGCTAGACTCCTATAGGAAGTGAACGTGCAACTAGCCTTTATTGGACGCTTTCAGAGAATGTGACAACAGCGTTAAAGTCTCTATTTCCAACATTTAAACTAATTTAGCAAGTGATATACAAAAGCGTTTTTAGAGCAATTTTTGATTCAAACAATTCTGAAACTCTAAAAATTTAGTTTAATTTTTATCCAAAAACGCGGATAAAATCAACCAGCAAGCCTCCGCTATCTAAAACTGAAATTCATATTATTGTCGTTAAAACTTGTTGAGAAATGTTATATTGCCAAAAATTTGGTCAAAAATACAAATAATGTGAATAAACACAACGGCTTTTTGTCTATGATTCACAAAACTTTAAACCTCAATAACTCACTGAAAAAAAAACGACAACAAACAAAACCGTTTTTGATCCGAGCTGGACTGGCTTTGTAATGATACCAGACTTAAATCTCTACTATGAATATATCGATCGGCCCAAACTGACTAAACAAAAGAAAAACCAATTTGAGTATAAAATTCCTCCCCCACAAGTGGGTCAGAAGAACAACAAAAATTTTAAAGTTGTTATTTTTGTGTACCTGAAACCGAGCATACCATAACGGTTTTTTCACTACGTTTAAAGTCAAAAATATGGAAGGTCATTTTGCTCTGAAAGGTCTAACTATAGTCTGTACATAGTCTGGACAATGGGCTGGATCTCAGTCTGATCATAAGCGCACTATTGTCTGGAACATAGTCTGGGTACCGTCTGATCACAAGTTATCTTGGTCTCGAAATTCTGATCAGAGATCATTTTGTCTGGAAAGTCTGACGAGAGGTCATTTTCGTCTGATCAGAGGTCATTTCAATCTCAAAAGTCTGGTCATTGATCAATTTGGGCCTGGAGCTCAACCTGGGAACATGGGAAATAATCGACACGGGCATGAAGGAGAGAGTTTCATTATTGATTAACAACTAGCACTTTCAGGTATATTTTATTATTTTTTTAAAATTATTCGAGAAAAGATGCTTTTCAATGGATTTAAGATGCTATTTCTCTGTGTCGTCATTAATAAAACTATTCAACCTTTTGGAAAAGTTGCAAGGAAAAATGGTCTATGGAAAAATGATTTGGGACTTTTCCTTTTTCAGCTTGGACTTTGGAATGGTAATCACGAATTTTCCAAACAGAAATGCGGAAAAAGAGAAAGAAAGGAAGGAGCGGAAACAAAACGTTGGATACGAGAGAGGTTGCTAGCTTTGAAGCAATAGCACTCGGAACTTTTATAAGTTATTTTAATTAATTTTATTGAATTATAATTGACTGGGAATACGATTTTTCATTTAATTATATTCAATTTTAATCGATTTTGTCTTCTAAAATGGTAAATATAATCTATTATAATTGCAACATTTTTTGGCATTTTAATTAATTATAATGATACAAAAAAGAATTTTCGTGTGTGCGGGTAAGCTTTCTCGCGCAACACATCAATTATGCTACAAACATTTGAGCCAGTTGAATTTTATACTTTACTTCAATTTCCAAAAAATTTGCAAGGAATACCCTAGTACAGAGATTGTGGGGTAATAATATAGTGACTTGCTGGGCCCACAATGGGGGTGAATTTGGGTGTTACTGAGTTTGCAACGGAGGGGGACACAAAAATTTTCTTCGAATTTTTTAATAGTTTTTTGGTGTTTTGGCCAAACGCCAAAAAAAAACAAAAAATCGAATAAAATGATAAAAAACAAAAACAAAATTGGAGTAAAAATGGTTTCAGGTCTCAAAGGACAATTTTTTGTTGTCCTCATTTTACCAGGCGAGCCTCAAAATTGAAAAAAAAACTTCAAAAAAATTTAGAAAAAAATTTGAAGTAATAAAATTGTGTAATATATATTGCGCTGGTTTTTAGGTCTCAAAACTGTTGATACAAACTTTCCAGCAGAGCCCCAACGTTAATTTTGTTTATTTCCTCAGTATAACTTATATCAAATGTTTTATTAATAAACTTGGTCATCAACCACGGCTTACCAATTAGTTGAGAAATAGAGAGTTTGACTGTTTGCTGCATTCTTCAAGTCTGTTGCCATCAATCAATCAATCTGCTCAAATCTTCTTTTCAACCTTTACATGATCAAGCATGTGAAAAAGTTATTTATCAGTGACCTACCCAAAGCCTGTCTTTCAGTGACATCCTAATCAACGATAAAATAAACAAACTACAAAAATTTTGAAAAATTACCATTTTGTATCATTTATTATAGCATAAAAATTGCACTATTTTTTATAGAATTGACACTATTTAGTGACAATGCTTTTTAAATACCTATCGATTAACTAGCAAACAAGATTTTTAGATTTTAAAGGTTTGCTCCTGATCAACAAGAGGAGAGTTTGAAGTGAGTGTCTGGCGAATAAGATGATTCATCAATGTTGATTGAACTAGATTAAAGTTAAAAAACAGACATTATTAATTTAGTTTCAATTTATATCAATTTTATAATAAACTTACAAATTTATTAAAATGTATCCATAAAAAGTTCATTGTCGAAAAATTGTTGGCATGAAATTGTCTATGTCATTAAAATAGTCATCAAAATGGTCTTGAAATAGATACTGGTCTTTGAAATCTGTCTGAATAGTTTTGTTTTTCGGTTGTATCTACTTCTATTGTGGTTGCGACGCTTGTGAATTGAAATCGGAGCTGTGTTGGCTTTCGAAGGTCTCAGCCAAATAGTGTGCGGGTTCAAACCCGGTGGGAGGTTGATTTTGATAAGAACTATGTGAAAAATGGATTTCCAATGGTTCCTTGTTCAAGTTAAGACAGTTATATGGAATCGTTGGCCGATCAACAATTTGTGCGATTAAACTTGGCTGGTATGCTGGAATTGGAACCATATTTCCTCCATACATAGATAATGGTGTTGGCGGTAGTAAAATGTGACCTGCTGTTTGAAGGGCAATGTTGCTTACGTTACAATGATTTGGGACGCTCTGACCTGACGGAGAATCGAACTGCGTTTGAATTGTCAAAGGCTGGCACACGCTCCTATTTGGAACCGTACGTGATAAAGGCTTCATTTCTTGGCCTTTTTTGACCATGTATTCGCGTATTTTGGTGATTGCGTGCCTTCTGCTGAAATTTCCTTGCTTGAAATCTTCTAAGTTAGCTGGGTGAATTGACCAATAGAATCCTTTTCCGTCCGTGCTGCGCTCTGATTTGACGAAGCATTCGTTAAAGGAGAGATTATGTCTTATACTGTTTCGCCAGCTGTTGTCCTTTCTGTTCCTGTAATACGAGTAATTGTGGGTGATAAAGTCGTAAATTTGAGATAGCAACATTTTGTTGGTCGGGTTTGAATTTATAGCCATTCCAATTAGAGCGATGTAGGAAGAGGTAGGTTTGCCCATCGAGCCCGCAGTTGGTGTTGGCGAATTAACTGAAGGTTCTGCTGGAATTGTGACGTCATTGCTGTAGGGTTCTTGTTGCGGCGTATTAGAGTCTGTGGAAATTGGGGGACAGTTTTGTGTAGTTTCTGTTGAGGTAGTGATGGTGTCCCGGTGTTGGTTGCTTTTAAGAATGAAATCTGTGTTGGGTTTGTCTGAAGGTGGGTTATTTGAGTGGGTTTTGGTGAGAGGTGTAATATCTTGCGAAGTAGATTGATGTGTATTACTTGAACTCGGTGGCGAGATACAAGTTGACATTATGACTGGTGTAGAAAAAGCAAGTGTTTTATTGTCAAAGTATTCAAGTTTTTTCGCTGAAACGGGTGCAACTGTCTGGTATGTGTTGCAGGTACTGGTGTACAAGTTTTCTAGCGATGCTGTCTTCAATGCTGGTTCATTGTCCAAAATTGAATCTATCCTGAAGGCTAACTTTGCCGGCCTTTTCGACATTGTCAAAATTTATATAAATTTGCGGGAAAAAATTTAATCTAATTGTCAAGAAAAATTAGTTTTTTAAGTCAGCTGCCGAATTGATCTCAGTGAATTTTGTTTTGAGAAATGTTGAGATAAATGTTATATTTTATAGATCGATTTTATATTCAGACTAAATGCGTTTATGCCTAACCTGTACTGAGTTTATTGTGTTTTGCAAACTAAATTAATTATAATGATAATGTCTTCCCTCAATTTTGGCAACTTTGATGATTTTGTATTGGTATTGTTGGCGATAGTTTTGATAATTGATTAATTAATTGCTTTGTTGGATGAGTTGTTGTGACTCTTTTTGGAGATGAGCAATAATTATCTTTATGATGAATTTCTTATTGATTGTTGGCTAATAATGCTATGTCTAAAAATTACGCAACATTCGCGCATGTAGTACAGCGTGTTGTGATGCATCCTATGAACGAATAAAAATTTCCGTTTTTGTTTTCAATAACAGTCATTGCATCTTTTCTGTTTTGCCCCCCCCCCCCCCCCCCCCCCCCCCCAGGGTTTTTTACGCCCCCCCCCCCCCCCCCGTTAGAAGTTAAATGTTGTTATATAGCACATTGCTATGTAAAAAATAGCACGTGCGCCTGGGGAGGGGGCGTAAAAGATATAAGCCGAATAAGCTGGGGGGGGGGGGGGGGGGGGGTTGGCAAAACAGAATAGATCCCAATCATTTTACAAATAAACTCCTGCAAAAATGGCAACCAGTTCTCAGAGAATCAAATATATCTTTTTTGTATGGTTTGATTTGAAATGTCTGACAAAAATGGAAGAGGGAACTTGCTGTTACAGTGTAATATGATCAGACAAGGAAATTTGATAAAAATATAATCAATATAAGAAATTTGATAAAAATATAAGAAATTTGATAAAAATATAATCAAAATATAATCAATATTTGATAAAAAATATAATCAATAGTGGGTGGGTGGGTGGCTGAAACACATCAGTACGAGAGCCATTCTGGGAGGTCAGTACGAGAGTAATGCACTGTATCAAAAGAGAGAAGACCAATGTATTAGTGCACAGCAGTGATGGACGGGACCCCGGGTCGAGGTTTGGTCAAAAATAATGTAAGATTAGCGGTGAACAACGGTGAAAAAAAAACTTTTTTCGCCGCAAAGCGCCGGCATCTTTTATCGTTGAATGCATAGATAGTGGTGAATATTTGCAAGATTAGCGTTGAATTTAGCGGTGAATATTTGTAAGATTTGCGGGATCTATTCTGCTTCGCTCCCCCCCCCCCCCCCGTGTGTTTTATGCCCCCAGTTACAAATTATATGTTGTTATATAGCACGTTACTATGTAAAAAAATAGCACGTGCGCCTGAGGGTCGTAAAAAATATAAGCTCACTAAGCTGGGGGGGGGGGGGAGGGCCGAAATAGAATAGATCCCATTTGCGATTTTAGCGGTTAATTTTTTTTTCGCCGCATCCTGGTAGCGCTGTACATGATTAGCCAAGTGAGCAATATCGCATACTCGACAAGTACTACAGGACATGCAATGAACTCATGTTGTGTACGTTCATGTCAGCATCGATCGCAAAAGGTGAACACCTGTCCGCCCTAGTTGAGAAATTTTTGGTTTTTAAACATAAGAAATTGTCGGTATCGTACTCATTTGTAGTGCCAGTGCAGGTTTTATGCATATGAAGACATCGACGTATCTGAAGTCCAATATTATTTGATCTGAAGCGATTTTTGTAGTTGTGTGTGTCCTTTTTAAATGATCTCAAACAAAGTTTGTAGCAATCATGTTAGTCCCTGTCTTTCTGTTGGTCTTTCTTTTACGCAATTTTTCGCTTGACCGATTTTTTGTCTGACCCATTTGACAATTCGTCCTTAAAAATGGGATAAACAGGTAACACCCAGCGGGCAATAAATTCTCTTAGAGCCTTTCAGCTCACTAGTCTCCGAGTATGCTATTCGCAAACTGTTTTGAAGACTTACACTTATGGAGTGAAGGCGGTTCTCAGAGGTTGACCGCCACCTCCCTCCTCCTCCCCCCCCCCCAAAAAAAAGGAACATCCCCCATCCCCACCCTGCACATCGTTCAGGCCGTATGTGTCCCATGAAGCCACAAAAACCTACCGCCACTGCCCCCCACACCGTTAAGCCAACCCACCCCCCCCCCCCCATCAGCCCCCATTGAATCACCCCACTGCGCTCACCTCACGCACCTTCAATTAAGCTAAAACTAGCTTCACTAAACCGTGGCTGGCTACTGACAAAGCTAATCTCTCGACCGTCATGAGAGCAAATCACCCAGCATTAGCCGGTTATGTTTAATTGCTCTCAAAGGAAGTTTGTATCAATTATATTAGTTCTGTTGGTTTTTTTAATTGCGAGTTTGCTTGACGGATTTTTCGTCTGACCCAATCGAAGTTGTCCTCAACAACAGGATAAACAGGTAGCGCCCAGCGGGCATTAGTTCTGTGGATCTTTTCCATTTTTGCAACCCCCCCCCCCCGCCTAGTGGGCGCATTTTATTTGCACCCCCCGACGCACGAGTCATATTTTTTACATAATGATTTACTATGCAATGGCACGTGCTCTGTAACGGGGTTTAAGAAACGTACTGGGGGCACAAGCGGAAAACATCCAGTTCTCTTTTACCCTATCAGCTCAATAGTCTGCAAGTATGCGATTCACAGAAACAGTTTTGGCAACTTTTACTTATGGTGTGCAGTGCGGTTCTTAGAGGTTGACCCCCTACCACCACTCCCTCACATCAGCCCCCCCCCAAAATACACACATTAGCCCCCCCTTCAACTCCCCCAATTCCTACCCCCAATTATATTAGTCCTGTTGGTCTTTTTTAATGCAATTTTATGGTTGACCGATTCATTTCTGTCTGACCCATTTGACTTTTTGTCCTCAAATTCGGGATAAACAGGTAGCCTCACTAAACCGTGGCTAGCAACTAACGAAGGAAACCGTTCGTTTGATATCACTTCGCCCTAGGCGGTTTTGTTGGTATCGACAGAAACGATTCAATCAGTTACAGTATGCCTAAATAGAAAAACCGAAGAAGTATAACTAATGAAAAATGAAACTAAGTGGTAGAACAAAAAAGTAAAAAAAACAAAGAACGCAAAATTTAGAAACAAAGAGAAAATAAGTAGTGTCAAGTAGTGAAGTACTGTCAAAACAATTAGTTTTCAATTCTTGTAAGTCAACTACCTAAGTTCTTATGTTGGTTATGGCAACAGGGTTGGTTATGGCAACAGCGAGGGGGCAGCGGCGGCAGGGGTCTTTGTATGCACGGGGCCCTTATGGCCTGAACAATGGCAGGGATGGGGATTGGGGGACGGGGGGTGTTGTGGGGGAAGGAGGCGTGGTCACCCTCTAAAAACTGCACCTCACACCATACGTACAGGTCTCCAAAACAGTTTCTCTGAATCCCATACATGGAGACTAGATAGCAGAAATGCTCTAAGATAACTTAATACCCACTGGGCCATACCTGTTTTTCCAATGTTTGAGAACGAAAGTCCAATGGGTCAGACGAAAAATCGGTCAAGCAAAAAAATTGCTTAAAAAAACCAACAGAAATAATATAATCGCTATAAACTTTGTTTGGGAGCAACTTAACATTGCCGGAAGACTCCGGAACTGAATTGAAGTAGATATTGACTTACGGTGTCAATCTTTTATGAGATCTGATGGACGATGTTATAAGACTACTAGTTTTTTCATGTATTTTTGTCAGTTTGTTGACACATGTTACACGGTTTCAGAATTACCTGTGAAGCTACAATTCATTTTCGGCGAGAGCAAATTTCATGGATTCAAAAATGATTTCCAGTTTGATAACATTTTTTATCTCATTATCAAAACTTAAACCGCCTATTGTGTCGGAAGAATTGCTCTTGAACGACAAGCGAGGCAGTTTAATTCAGGGGATGTAGCCTGAATTTTTCAGGCTATTTATCAATTTTTCTTTATGTGCGCAAAAAAAGCGTGAAAGAATGTTAAAGCGTGAAAAATCACTTGAGAAGTCAAAGAATGTTCTAGAAGAAAAGCGCAAAAACGGTCAAGCAAAAAATTTGCATAAAAAAGACCAACACGTTTACAATAACTGCTATGAACTTCGTTCAAGAGCAGTTAATAATCAATATGCCCTTACCTACAATTTTTCTTCATGGGTGGAAAAAAGCGTGAAAACGTTTTAAAAAAGCGGGAAAAAGTCACTTGAGAAGTCAAAGAATGTTCTAGAAGAAAAGCACTTACTAAACCTCCCAGTCTCGTTCTGAATTGTACATTCCGACTGGTGCTCTCGCATTTTTCATATTAATAGTGGTCGTCTGAGTGGGCTGTGGTTTAATGCGTGAATTAGACACTGTCCCTGTACCTGCCCCGGTGCTAGATGAATTCGACGAATTAGACGAATTAGGTTGTTGCCTCTTTGCCAGTCTGTAATTCAGCTGATCTAGTTGCCACTAAACATTAACCCACAGTACAAGTGAGATAACTTTTGTTTTTACTTTTTTTTACGTTTTAAATTTTTTTACTTATTAATCAAACATTACCAAGTAACTTTGTTGAAAATAAATATATTACTTATTAAATTAAAGTAAATCGTATTAAATATTACAACGCAATAATAAAATATCTGAGGCTCCTCCTTATAGAGTTAACAAATAATTTGACTTTAGTTTAACTCTATGAGAATTGATCTGAAAACTGCAAAAAAAAACAACATAACCGACTAACTTTGGGCAAATTGCTCTCAAACGACCGGCGAGCTGTTGGCTTCGTGAGTAGCTAGCCATGGTTTAGTGAGGCTAGCTTTTGCTTAATTGAAGGGGCGTGAGGCGAGCGCAATAGATGATGAAATCACGTCACATAACAGCAGCTGAAGCGCAGCATCAACAAAAGAGTTAAGGAGAGAGAGAGAGAGAGAGAGAGAGAGAGAGAGTGCCTGAGATGAAACGTGAACGAAAAAGAGAAAAAAGAAACCCCAAACAACAAAGAGAGCGAGAGAGAGAGAGAGAGAGAGAGAGAGAGAGAGCTAGGAGTATTTTCCATGAAGAGACCCGACTCTGTAACCTCTAGTTTTCTAGCCTGCTTAGTAATTAAACAATACAGAAAAAAACTAAAAATGCAAAATTCAAAAAAACAGTTTCCACATTTTGCAGCGAAAAAGTTTAAAACCATTTTTTTTCTCTGGAGTTCCGCCATGTAACTCATCTGAAAGACTTGTATAGTTTCGTTGGTCAGTAATGATAAAATGAGAAAAAACATTCAAATGCTTAAAACAATTGCAAGTTTTAACAAAATCTTGCTAAAATTCGTGATAGTTATATCTTCAAAACGATTTTTTTGTCTCAAGAGACTATCCAGTATCCCTATTTAGAGCTTTAAATAGTTTCACTGGCTCAAAAAGATCCATTAAATTGAACATGAAAATAATTTATATTTTGCTTAAATTCGATTCATTAAAATATTGACAACCATTCCATTAACTCTTCAAAGTATGCAACTGCTTATTATCAAGCCTCGCAGGTGTTCTCTTGGCACATGATGCCGGAAAAAATTTATTAAAAAATCAAAAAACTTGAAAAAGTTGCAAATATTTTAAAACCAAAAAACAGCCTCAATTCATGATTTTAAAACAGTGAAAAATTTTCCATTACATCTAGGAGCTATGCAGTAACCCAATTATCAAACACTAGAGGTTTCTCAGCTCTTCAGGCTATTAAAACCTAAAAAATGGACAGAAAAAATTCAAAAAACTTGAAACTTTATTATATTAAAAAGTTGAAAACTGTTCAAAGAACAATAAAAATTTTTCATTAAAATATTATCACACCTCCAAGGAGATTTTAGGGCCCCGGTGCCCGGAAAAACTTGAAAATTGACAGTAAACTTGAAAATTGCAAGTTTTGTCGAACAAATGCTAAAAATTCGTGATGGTAAATTGTTGAAAACCATTCCATTACCACTAGAAACTGTGCAGTAATCTATTATCATACTCTAGAGGAGCTTCCTTGAGACCTAGGGCTGAAAAACTCAAAAAATTAGAAAAATTTCCAAAAATTTTGAAAAAAAATGTGAAAGCTGGTTACATTTATGCCTTGCAAAACACCTTTATCAACTTTGACCAGCCTCAATTTGAGAATGTTCCAACAAAACTTCGGAAAATGACAAAAAACACGAAAAAATGCAACATTGAGAGTCTTTAATTACCGTCTTCTTTCAAGTTTTTCTCAAAGTCTTGAATCAAATCTTGAAATAGATTAAAACGCATTACTTTTGTAACCCCACTTCAAATTTAACAAGTGAGTGCAAATGTCTTTTTGTATGATAATTGCGGTATGATGGCAAACTTATCAAACGATAGAATCACGTAAACACTCATTAAGACTCAGGAAAAAACGACAATATGAATTCAAATCCGGCAGTCGATTCAATAGTAGACTTTGAAAAAAACTTGAAAGAAGACGGTAATTAATTGCTCTCAAACGAAGTTTGTAGCAATTATATTAGTCCTGTCGGTCTTTTTTTTGCGATTTTTCGCTTGACCATTTTTTTGTCTGACGCTTTTGACTTCTTGTCCTTAAAAACGGGGTGAATAGGTAGCGCCCAGCGGGTATTAAGTTTCATTAGAGGCTCTTAGCCGCGTTAAGTAGTCCTTCAAGTGCTTAGTGTGGTGAAGTTACTGGGAAGGCCGTAGTTTAAGGTTAATAAGTCATTTTTAGAAGTTTTTGACAATCGTTAAAAAATTTGTCTCATCAATACAATTTATTGATTTTTTGTGTACAAAATAGAACTAGTTCGCTAGTTCCCAAACAAAATTACAACTAACTTTAAAAACAATAGTAGTATCGTATATGTACAGGAAGATCGGGGGGGGGGGAGCTCCTTTGGAGATCCGTTCGGCAGAGGGGGATCACTGATCCCTTAGGGGAGATCCTTCGAGATCCTTTCGGCAGAGGGGGATCACTGACACCTTAGGGGAGATCTTTCATGTTAAGAAAGTGGTAATTGCGCTACATGTATCTGTCTGGTGGCTTATTGTTAGTATATATATTTCGCGAGTGTGAGGGAAGATCCTTCATGTTAGCGGTATTTTCGCTACATGTATTTGTGTGAATATACTTTGGTTGGGAGCTCAAGTGGTCAGTCCTAGGAGTTACGATTAGGATTCATTTTGCCAGAATAATATTTGTAGAAAAGGATTGTCGAAACGATAGCAACCATTGATCTAAAAAATATTCATGAAATTTACCTGGAGATAAAGAACAGTTATCCAAAGTACGGTGAAAGGTTTCTGTATTTTCCAGCTGCTTGCCAATACCTTGATCCTGATATTGATTTGGAGGCAACATTGAAGCTGAGACCGTATGGAGGTCTAATTGGAATTGAAAATTCGTCGCTGGACAACTACTTCAAATCGTTCAAAATACTTCTACTTCATGCAATACTCCACGATGCATCGGGTTTTATAGCAGAGTACAGTCGTAAAGGCCCTGGATACTCCTATGTGTTACCTTGTCCAATTACGAACGAGTATTTGGGTCACATCACGGGATTGGCTTTTTGTTTGCTTGTGAAGACGTTCAAAAACAATTTGTTCACTTTGTTGGAATGCTGAAACAAGAAATAGTGATATTGGATTTTGAAGGTTTTCGTTACAAGAAAACTGGTTTTATAATAAAAGAGTTATCGCTTTGTTCAAATAATTATTCGGACACAATTCTTTTTCTTCCGCCAGTTTCCTACAACTCACTTTCCGCTAGTGACAGGAGATCTCATAAGTGGGTTACTAAATTTTTACATGGTTTGTCTTGGAACAGCGGTACTTATCCTTATTGGTTTCTATCACAAAATTTTGTCGCCATTAAACTTCGGTTTCCGTTAGGGAAATTTTATGCCAAAGGGAAAGAGAAAACAGAATCACTCGAAACTCTCCTGCAGAAAGAGGTAATAGATTTGGAAACTCTTCTATGTCCGAAAGTTGAAGATATTAAATCGCCAATTGATAATATTACTTGTGCTCTGCACTCTTTCTACCTACCGGAAAAGCAAAAGAGGAAACATTGTGCTAAAAGGAAAGCACAGCTGTATTTCTATTGGATCTCTCTGCCATCCAATGAGCCGTCGAGTGGAGAAGGCAGCTCCGTCAGTTCTTCAAGTGAGTTTATCTCCAAGTTTGACAGTATGCAGTTACATAACGAATGATAATCAGTTGACATTGACTTTTTTAAAAGAAGAGAAAATAGAATCACGGGGACAGAATATTTTGCGAAAACAACAGATTCTCTGCAACACTAAAAAAATTGAGACGCTGAAGAAATATCTTTCATTACTTGAATATTTTCAAATGTATCATGTCGTTACAACAGAAAATGAGAAAACTGAAACTAACCCCTTTACCTACGCCCAAGTGGCCAGCACCGGTTCAAGTACCTCTGGACGATTACAATCTCCCTGATGAGATTAAAATGTTGGTCAGTGAAGGCAAAGTAGAGTCTATTGTCTACTATGGAAGTGGTTACGGAATGCAGGCGAACTATAAAGTGACTTACAAAAAAGACGTCAACGACTCTAGATATACTACTTATGAATTCTTTTGGATTGAAAGAGAGACTAACAAAAATGCAATTTAAACTAAAAAACTTAGTGTAAATCCATTTTTGCAAATAACTTATTTTCAAATGAGTGTTAAAGAAGACCAGATAGACTCCGCTAATGTAGGGGGTTTGAATGCTTTAGTTTTTGATGAGGAAAATCAAGAGAGGCGTTCGTGGAAGTTTTTTAATTCTCGGCTACCACGTTCCGAAGTCGTCTATTTTACTCAAATTTTGATAATACTTTTTCTTATCGTAGTTTCTTTAACCAAGCTTGTATTTTCCCAGCTTGATTGCGAGGATTCAACATCTTGGTTTTCATTGCTTTCGTGCACAGTTGGCTACGCTCTTCCAAATCCAAAGCTATGAACAAAATAATATCCACTAGCGATAGGCTTTTTATGGCTGTTTGTGGTCCGTCGTGTTGTGGAAAAACAGAACTTATATTCCAAATGTTTTTGAGAAACACTTTCTATCCAACCTTTAGTTCTATTTACTACTTCTATCAACACGAGCAGCCAAAGTTCAGCACAATAGAGCGTAAAGTGAACATTTTTTTCACTAAGTTTTCTGGATTCGAATTCATTTCTCAGCTGGAAAATTGTCTGCTTGTATTTGACGATTCGTGTGAAGAAATTTTCAATGACAAAGAATTTTCAAAACTTGCAACTGCGGGACGCCATAGAAATATTAGCGTGATTTATGTTAAGCATAACTTATTTCAACAGAGTAAATGGTCGCTAACGATTGATCTGAACACAACCCATATCATTTTGTTCAAATCAGCTAGAGACGTACAGCAGATCACCTATGTCGGAAAACAGTTGAACAATACAAATTTTTTGAAGGAAAGCTATGAACTTGCAACAAAACAACCTTTTGGACACTTACTAATTGACTTAGAATCCACAAACATCAGACTCCTTGCGTTATTGTTCAAATATTGTACAACCAGGTCCAACAATTTTTTTATCTACCGTCCTTCAAAGCGGTTATCACTACTTTGAAAGATTAGAGAGAAAGAGTTATGTATGCCAAAGCAAATGCTCGAGCTGCCCGAGAGCAATTTCAGAAAGTTCCTCAAACAAGCACCAAATAGCTTTATAAACTTTCTCTGTGAGTGTTTGCTCAATGTGATCAATGGCAACGTTCCAGTGAACAAGCAGTTACTTAAAAATCAGGAGAAATAATTTCAACAATTACTATCAAAGAAAACAAGTTTGGAGAAAAAGCGAAACGTTTTAGCCAAAAAACCAGAACTCATTCGAGCGTTGGGATTGTCGTGCTATATTTACTTGCAGGCAGAATAATGCATGCAGAAGAGTTTGTTTTGATCCCTAAAAGAATGTTCATTTCAAAAAACCCAACCAAAGAAGAAATATTTGATAATCCAATGTATCAGCAAAAAGCAACTCAGTTAGCACTCCTACAGAGGACTAATCCTAATTTTGAATAAAATAATGAGAAAAAAGTACGAGATGCGGACACTAACACTGATAGGTCAATCAAGAGAACAAAGAGTAGCGGTTATGTAACAAGTTATGCAGACGATGTAAGAACCGATCAGTTTTTTAGTGATGACAGTGAAATAGAGCCAATAGTGAAAAAAAGGAGGGATTCAGCATTCGACTCAATAATGCTAGAACTGAAACTAGTGGATGAAAACAAAACCAAAAGAGCTGCAATTATCCTAAATAAAATTTTCAATTCAAACAATGTTTCTATTAGTGAAGAGACTAACGTTCTGCACCTTAACGATGAGCCTCAAGGAGTAGATGTAACAAGCTTTTTTACAATTTACAACAACCCACAAAAAAGATTGACTTGTCAAAGAATTCCAAAATCTTGAGTGAACTTGATATATCAGCTTACTTGGTTTATAATACACACGCAAAAAAAGTTGTAGATCAGTTTTACAGTGAAGATGAAAAGGAAACTGCATCCAAACAACCGAAGCAAAAAACAAAAAAAGAGCAAGAAGGAAGACGATCTGAACCAACGGAAAAACATGCAAAGCCAAGAGTCGATGAAAGTAAAAAGAAGACAGCGGAAGAGGCGCGTAGAAAAGACTGGATATCTATTGACGATGTGCGGAAACTTGACAAGCTCTATTTAAACGGTCCTGCGTCATTTGGAAGCGCAAAGAGATTGCAAAATTTGAGTAAATTATCAATGAAGAAAATTAAAATGTATCTGGAAACGAAACCATCTTTCAGCAAAAACCGTTCACGTCGCCTCAGGTTTCCAAGGCTTAAAGTTGTTGTTAACGACATAAATGAGATCTGGTCCGTAGATCTAGCATATGTTGATAAACTTGCAAAATACAACGGTGGTGTAAAATATCTGCTTGTGGCTGTTGACTGTTTGTCAAGATATCTCAGGGTTGAGCCACTGAAAACAAAATATGCCACAGAGACAGCACAGGTCTTCAAAAAGATGATCAAGCATAAACAACCTGAGAAAGTTTGGGTTGATGATGGTACAGAATTCCTAGGTACCTTCAAAGCCCTATGCACTGAACGCGGAATTCATTTATACAGTACGTTCAGTGAGAAAAAGTATGATTTTGCGGAAATAAATATACGCTCTTTGAAAAATATAATCTACAGATATCTAGAAGAAAAGTGGACTTATTCATATCGAGACAAATTGGATGCGTTTTTTAAAACAATCAATTCTAGAGTAAATCGAACGATAAAGCTCGCTCCGAACAAAGTCACGAAGAAAGACGTTCCAAGGCTTGTGTCCTTGACTGCAATTACAACAAATTCTCAAAAACCCAAATTCTATATTGGTGATTTTGTGCGCATAGTGAAAAAAGAGGAGACTTTTGGGAAGGGCTACAAACAGTCGTTTACTGACGAGATATTTGAAATCGCATCTATCTCGACATTGCATCCTCCCACGTATTCTCTTATTGATGCGGATAAAAAAATTATCCAGGGTAAATTCTATCAACCAGAACTTCAACTAGTACGAGAGTCTCCTCTAAAAAATGGGAAGTAAACGATTCGAAGACGAGTTTACGGTACATGTTATTTCAAGCGCTTCGATGGAGACCTAAACACACTAGCTTCGTTCAGAAATTTTTTCAACGATGAAATTCAACTATCTGGCGACTGGAGTGTAGTTCTAAGCGAAATTATTTTTCCGACCAAAATTCAGCATGTGGTGAATGGAGGTTTGATAGCATATAGTCTTAAGGGTTACGAGGACTCACAAAGAATCTCATCTGATGCCAATGTCATTTCTCGACCTTACAGTGGAGAAAAATTCTCTTTCATGACTGGAAACTTTGACACTGTTGCTCAACTTTTATTTACTATCAAGCGAACAGTTGGACTACCTAATTTTTCGTTTCGTGAAATCAAGAGTACTGGAAAATACGAAATACTTTTTGGTAAAAATGGGGGAATCACATTTACTAGTGAAGAAATACCCAGTATTGTGGGTTTTACAGGAATTCCAGATAAACATGGTGTACATATTGGGTACAAAATGAATACAGCTACATTAAATAAATTAATGAAGAGCGATGAGACAAAAGCGTAATATGGAGAAGTTCTGCTGATCTGTGCGCGGGAAAGCATTTAATATTCATTTACACAAACATTATCGAGTATCAATATGTTGGTGATGCTAAGGCGCTTTTATTACGTGTCATTGATTCAAAACAACGTCTGAAAAACGGTAGCGTGTGTGAACTTGAACCAACGCATAGAATAGTTTTTTCAAATTTGGACTATAAAAAATTACTTTCAAATACGATTCAATCAATTTCCATAGAGTTACGTACCGAAACAGGTCAATTAGTCCCCTTTTCAGGGACCGGTAAAGTAATATTAACGTTACAGTTCAGAAAATTTGGTGATTAAAACAATGGAATCGTACTATACCAATCAAGCATCTTCGTTACCTTATTTTTCCGGACACTATAGACAAAGAGGAAGTGGCTTTGGAGCTTTAGCAATTGGCATAGGTTGAATCGCTTTACCGCCTGCACGAAAATTCATTCTACCCGAAGCAAAACGTGTCGGAAAAGAACTTCTCTTCCAAAGTGTGCCAGAGTTAGTGGATGTTGTCAGCAAAAAAAACCGCAAAGCAGGCGTTGAAAAACACTATATCGAATACAGTTAAAAAGCAAACAGGAGGCTCATTAGCACTGCGAATGAGACGACAAAACCGCATGAATCGGAGACGGTCTAAACGATCTGGCTCAAAAGCTAGAAAAAGTACTAATATGAGAAAGACAGTCATTTCAAAAAATAAACAGCCAAAAAGAAGTCGGTCGGATTTCTTCGCTAGAGTTAAAGATGATCGGTAATATGTTACTAACAGAGGCAACACATAGTTCCCTGGATTTGTTTGAAAAACCAGCGCTTCTTGTAACTTTTGATGGTAGTTTTTATCAAAAAGTAGGGCCAGTGTACAGCCCTAACGGACCCATGCTCGAATTTTAGGTGGCTGGAGACAGAAATAATTTTATTGACCTACAAAAAACTTTCCTGGAAATCAAATGCAAGATAGTTCAAGGTTCTGAAGCCGATTTGAAATATGACGCTGGAGCTGCAGCAGACGTCACCAAAAAAGACGCCCCTTACTTCTGCAATAATGTTTTACATTCGCTCTTTTCTGACTGTACAGTATCTGCCAACGGATTAAAAATTTCAAATGCAAATGGAAATTATGCTCACAAAAGTTTCATTGAAACTGAATTTTCTCATAACAAAGATGCTAAAGCAACTTGGTTGGCATGTCAAGGTTAATCATACGAAGAGAACCCCGGGGCAATTCTGGCAGCTGATGTTAACAGACGAAAAGCTTTGGTTAGACAATCTGCCGAATGTACTTTTTATGGAAAAGTAGCTGTAGATTTTTTTAGTTGCGATCGACATCTTTTGAGTGGTGTGACGCTGCGCATTTCTTTTCGACAATCAATAGATGATTTTGTCACAATTTCCGACGATGCTGCAAAATCCTACAAAGTAAAAATTATAGAAGCCAATTTGTATGTGAGAAAAATGACGTTAAACGATGACGTGGTTTCTGCAATTGAAAAAACTTTACTATCAAGTCCAGCGTCCAATCCGTTTTTGGAGACCATAACTAAAACGTTTCTTGCTTCTACTGGCTTGCAAAGCTGGAAACAAGAAGATGTTTTCAGCAGGGAGCCAATTCGACGTCTAGCTATATGCCTTAACACAAATGAAGCGTTTTAAGGAAGCAAACAACTCAATCCTTTCCACTTTCGTAAATTCAATCTGGAGCAGATTTATATTTACCGAAATGGACTTCCTGTAGCTGACAGTCCAATAAATACAACTGATGACAAACGCTTATATTTCAACACAATGTCAGACTCAGCCTATATTGACAATGGTCATGGAATTAAATTGTCTGAGTACCCGAGCCATTTTATTATGGTGTTTGATCTCACAAGCACTCACCAGGCGTCGCATGATTTTATTCACCCTGAACTCACCAATTGTCCAATTTCAATTGAACTCAAGTTTTCAGTTGCCTTGCCAAGTAATATAGAAATTTTCATTATCGGTGAGAAAGCGAGTACTATTTTCATCGATTCGGCTCGGAAAGTTTCGAAAAATCATATTCTGACAAACTAATGGATGAAGACGAAATAAACAGCCTGATTCAAGCATGTAAACTTCTAAAGTACAAATTTTGTGGTGTATTTGCAGCTGATAATTTTCCCTTGAAATTGTCACAGAACAGATTCATTATTGTGAATGTATCCAGCTCTGATTCTATTGGAACACATTGGACACTTTTGTGTAGGAAGAATGGCAATTACATTTTCGCTGATCCGCTTGGACAGAAATTAACATCATACTAATGTTTGTACAACAGACTGGCCTCCGCTGCTCTTGATATTCAAAAAGTGTATGAATTGCTTAGAAATCAACCTATACAAACACAAAACTCTATTTTGTGTGGCTTATTTTGTATTTATGTTGCTCATTACATTTTTAACAACACAGAAATTGTAATAATGAGTGATGTTTATTTGATTCGATTTGCGCTTCATATGATGCTCTAACTAACTCTACTAAAACTCTGCTTAGTTGAATAAAGTTTTATTTTCAAAATCTTATTTTCTCTTCATACACTATGCGTACAAACAAAACATCAGTAACAACAAGCAAGTTACCATATCCGTTCAAAAAAATGTCCATTATTTGGCAGAAAGCACCTGAGTGTGGCCCAGACGAGATATTGTGAAATCTCTTTAGAGATTCACTTGCAAAGCTATCAGTTTGAGTTTGTTGGTTATTGGACTTTGTAATACAATTTTGCAATGACTTTTGATGAAGTTGAAACTGTACGCTGCTTCCTTGCTGTAGTCGTTGTTGGTTGTCTTCATTCAACGTCACGTTGCTGCTGTTGTTGACCTTTTGATTAGCAGCTGCGTTAGAGAAGTTTGGCAACAGTTTCTGAATTGAGTGGGAGTCTATGCTCAGATTTTTGTTGTATTCAACCGCCAGAACAAGCTTTTGAAAAGTTTCTCCATTCAGCTCTAGGGTATTTGAATTGGCGAACAAAATCTTGAATGTCGTGTAGAGACAAGGCACTGTATAGCTTTTTTTAAACCTTGATTTGTCTGAAGACTTTGTCACGTCTGATGTATCCACTAAAACATGGTAATGGTTAGTTTTCAAAGTGCAAAAGGGGTTTTCAAAATGAACACACACAGCATAATTTTTTACACCATTAAACTCCGGTTTTTCATCGCAAACTGAAAATTTGAACGCCTTCTGAAATTGTTTGAAGTAACCCGGCGATCGTTCAAACATTGCTTCAACCATTTTGATTAATCTGTGGAAGCAGCCGAGGATGAGGACGCTGATTCGTATCCAGAATCTTTTTCTGCTAGTTTAGGTTTTTTAGCCACCGGTTTTTTAGCAACCGAAGTATCTTTGTTCCCTTCTGACTCTGGCACCGAGTTTCTTATCCTGCCAATTTTTTCATAAGTTTGTTAAATTCCTCTGTTGTAAGGGATATTCTCTCTTCAAATTCGTATTCATTGTCTTTTCTCTTAAAAAGTTTCAAATTGACATACGTCCCGGTGTTTTCATAGGTTTTGAGAGTAGCTCTTATCAACCTCTTTTCTGTTTTAGATATATCGAAATAGCAATCACCGTACTCTTTGCTCTTTGTCTTTGCTTGCAGTGAAAGGCATTTGTACCAAATTAGCTTAGAAGTTTTTGCTGTAGAACGTAGTCAACTGTTAGCGAAAGGTTAAATTATTCAAATGTTCACTATTCATTCCAAAACGGTACTGATAAGGGTGTTTCAAGTGGTTTACATATATCACATGTCTTCAGAGGCCCGTGTATTTCCCATATAATTTATATATCGCGGAGTTATATTTAGATCAACACGAGGTATTTCTTGGAATTGCCTTGATAACCCACACACACACATACATACACACACACACTAACACAAATACACACTGGTAATAGTCCCTAACACCATGAGTTTCAAAGAAACTGACTAATAAGAGGGGAATAATACGTGTTAGGTGTGATAATTCCCTCGTAACAAGGAACCAAAGTGTGGTTTCAATTACAAGCAAAGTGCTCCCCACCTCAGGCGCGCGGCATGCGTGGGTTACACGTCTGTGGTCTATTTATCCAACTTGGTCCAAATTAATGAAAACAAACAGCTGGCGTTCAATTAAATTTTGTAAATACATGTGCAGTTTTAAGGCGTGTGCCTAATTCTGTTATAGACAAAGCAGTAAAGCACATATGTTTTCAATGAAATTCCGGGCCAAATGGTTGGCCTTTGGAAATACCTTCACAACTTTTTCTTGCTCAATTATCGAAAACATTCAATTTGCTTATCTTCTCTTCAAAGCATTCCAAAATTCTTTAAAACATTATTATCTCTTCAAAATTTTTCAAACGCAGAAAATGTCTTTCCATATCCTGAGCGACCAAAACAATGTCTGGGAGCGAACAATTGTGTACCAAACCTTTAACGAAAACTTTGTGGTTTTTATCCAACAAAAAAAGGACAAACGAGAAAGAGGAGAATTGGACAACGCTTGAACACTTTATGATACCCAAAATCTTCATTAACTTCATTGCAACCTTGCCGGACAAAAAGGAGAGTGAACATTGCGGTGGAACCTTTATCATTTCAGGCGGGTTCATTCCACTTTTGTCGTTAACACATCCTCTTTACCCGTATGACATTGTGACACTGCCAAAAGGAACTCGAACTATTCTATACAAATACGATTGTGACTGCGTGCCCTCTTTCGAAAACCAGTTGGGAGTAGTTCGGGCCTGCAATGACCTAGCCGATTTATGGGGCCTTCCACATTCTTCCGAGTCACCACCACCAACACCAGGATGTGTTTCAACGCCAACTTCTGATCCTAGTGCCACTGTGACTCCGGAGAGCTGACCATCTCTGTTTTCCCCCGCTACAGAGGAGAAACTTGCATGGAATTTTGGCTCACTACCAACTGCAAGTCAATTGATGCAAAATTTGTTTGCGACTGACTTCAGAACACCGTCTGGCTCGACGACACCAACAACAATTTTGGAGACCGGTTCAAGCTTGGTTGCAGCAGCAACAACAACAACAACAACAACAACACCCGACAACTCCGAGACGCCAAAAGTCACTCTCGCGCCAAGAAAAAGAAGGTCCATTGGACCCTGTGAAAAACTCTTTGATTAGAATTTCTGAAAGGAAACCTAAACTCTCAGTTTGATTGTGTGAAGAAGTGCTTATTGGAGTAATCAAAAATTGTGTTTTATAAAAATGTTGAGTCAACTTCTATGATTAATTTGTTTCGATTTTGTAAAGGAGATTGAATATTTTTTGTGTACAAAATAAAAATTTAATACTATTAGTTTGGTGTTGAAAACAGAAAAAAAATTCGAAGGACTAAAGACAAACTGACATTTTTTTTCGAAAACCTGTAAAAGTGACTATATTTGCCAAATGAAGAAACATGTATAAACATGGTTGTATAGAGCACAATATCGTCTACAAAATAGGACTTGAACAACTTTATTGAGAAGTGGTGTCTCTGCCCATTTTCAAAACATTTTTCGAACAAATTGCTCAAAAAATTGGAAAATTTTTGAAGAAAAACGAAAAAAACAATGAAAACGAAATAGTTGGATAATTTTGTAAGATTGTAAGAAGACATTTTGCTGAGCGCAAAGTGTTCTAAAATAAAACTCTTAACAAAAATTTTGGGGGAGCACAATTTCCGGGTCACAGAAAACAAAATCTATGTTCAGTCATATATTTTTGTCTTTAACTTATCACCCTACAAGTGGAAGACTGATGAAGAAACTACTGAGAAGTATCTCATATGATGTAAAATAACACGCTCTAAATTTTTGGTCCCCATAAACTTTTTCATATCTGTAACAGAAAAAAAGTTATTTGTAAAAAAGCAAAAATTTTGTGAAAACTATAAATTTTGAAAAAAATTTTTTTCTTTCAGATAATTTGAAAACATGCAATTTTTTTAACGTTTCAATGTTATCCCTATGTTTTTTACTACAATTTGAAGGTGTTACTTTTGAAACTTTGAAACTCCTCATAAACATTTTTAGAGAAAAAAACTTTTTTTCTGAAAAAAAGGTCAATTTTTCAGAAAAATTGAAAAAAATTGATGATGTGGTTGTTTTCCTGAAAAATACTCAGAATGAGTTTTTCTTACAACCTGGTAACAGAAATAAAAGATTTTGATGATCATGGCCAAAAAACCCCGGGAACACGGTTTTCGCAAACACCTGTTTTCAATTAGAAACATGTGGCTGCCAGATGTTTTGAAAAATCGTGTTCCCGAGGTTTTTTCACACTTCTGTAAAAACCGGTCTTCATAAAATCTCACACTGTGAAACTTTGATCATAAGAATGATGAAGCTAGCTGTTCGCCAAGTATGAGTTCCATTAAAAATTGCAAAAAAAAACAAAAAAAGTCAATTTTTTTCCAATTTTTAAAAACATTTTTTCTTAGTTTTTTAAAATCTTTCAACCCTCAACTGATTCTGCTACAACCTCCAGTAATCATTGATGAGACTTTTTATACTAAATTTCAAATCTATTGTCAAAAATTTTTTCAATGTTTTTGGTTAAAAAAACTGTGATAATCACTTTTTTATCCCTAAGAAGAGATATTCAGTTGCACTAGAACAGCAATAAAGCTATTTAACCATATAAGGCTCGCTAAAACACGTCATTGCATAGTAATTACGCATATATTGCATAGAAGTTACGCATATGTCTCCGACTATTACGGCAAAACATTGTTATTTGCATTTTAATTCAACTTTGCATAAGACATGATTGTAGCCCTCTTTGGCCAGAATACCAATCATATATGCAAACGGATTTGCATACAACATTATCTACGCCCTCACTGGCGAATGATGGAATTTGCATAAAGCAGGGACTAAATTTGCATAAAATGCTAAACGCCCTCATATGGGATAAAAAAATGTTTTATCTAAAGCTACATCCATCTCCTAATTTAATTAATTGGGCTGTGAACCTTGGGCAATGATATTATTCACTCTTGTGTAATCCTTTAGTTAACTGATTGGAAAGAAACTTTGTCCCTAGAAATTTCGTTTTGAACATGTTTTTAATTTCAACCAATCAGGAGGTTGGTTACTTTTAGAGAGTTGAAGGTTTGGTTTAGCTCGAACTCAAAACCATTTTATCTTCTAATTGATTCAACTATGAGTTTCTCGTGCAAATTTTGTAACGCCAAATTCACATTTCGCACCAACCGCAATCGTCACCAAAGGAACTTGCATCCAGATGAAGTTGGAGTGCCAGTGTACCGCTGTGAACACTGTGATTTCAATACAAGAGATCTACGAACTCTCGAACGACATTTCGGAAACCGACATAATCCGTTAGTACAATGTTGTCTCTACTGCTGTATTGACTTTGATTCTGCTGATCGCTTTGCCATACACATAGGAGGTCAACATGGACTGCCTTCGAGAACTAGTGAAACAAGCAAAAGACCAACAGAATCCGCCTTTCAAGGAGCACTTCAAGTTTTCACTATTGATGGAACGGAGGACGACCAAGATCTCATGGAGTTCATGCTGAACAATAGAGACATCATAACTGACCTGTTAAACAGCGAAGTTTCGAATGCAGCCAAAAAAGTTCAGTTTGTTGTGTCCCTGGATCTCTACAAAGAAAGAAACGAAAATGACAACGAAGAACAAGCTATCGAAATCTTTGCTAGCTCTGAAATGACTACAGTGTACTTGGATGGACTCTCGAACGAAGATTTTTTCAAGATGTTGAGTAAGATGTTGAATATTCTCTTCATGTTTTCGTCACAAGGCAGTGGATGGATTCTACGCAAAGTAAACAGACTGGAAATCAAGATGGCCGCCATTGCCCTCGTGCATGCATCGTCATATATAGCTCTACCTGGTTTCCTGAACGGATGCCGTTCATTGCTCAACATACGAAACCATTTTGATCATAACTGCTTCATGTATTGTTGCGTTGCCGCGTATCACATCAAAAATCGAATCAATTTACTGACAGAAGGTCGTTCAGGAATTGAAAAGACGAATCCAGGTACGTACAAGAACGGTTGGAGACTATCAGATGCCCATGCCCATAAACAGGATCCCATACTTTGAGGACGCCAACGACGTTCGCGTCAATGTTTTCGGGTAAGTGTTTCTTTAATAATATCAATAAAAAATAAATATTCCCGCTAAACGAATCAAAATGTTAAAACTGTATTGGTATTCATGAATCTCTTTTGTTTACAGAATCGAGGGAACACGTTTGGTGATGATCTACGTTTCCAAAAAGCCAAACAAATCCTTCACAATGGACCTTCTTCTCCTCCACGATGAGAATGCCCATCAACACATTCTCATCTTGAATCTGGAACGATTTGTCGCATACGTTCAAAGGTATAGCGCACCGTGCAGCGCAGCGTATTTGTCGAAATTGTTTTCGTTTGTGTACAAACAGAGAAACTTATCAAAACCATGTTAAAACATGCAGTGAACATGCAGCAGCAGAAATTGTTATGCCAAAAGAAAGCAACACTTCCCTACAGTTCCGAAACTGGAAAGCACGCTGGTTTCTTCCTATCGTTCTATACTTTTACACAAAATCTTATCTTGTTCCAATCGCTACAGCACAACTCTCACCCTCTACTTCCTACACAGTTGCAATTGAAAAACACGAACCTTGTGGTTATGCTATAGCAGCCATAGAACAAGGTAAAGCAACTCCTGTCTACTTTGAACTCAAAAGAAGTGAAAGCTGTATGAACGAATTTGTAAAATCTTTGCATGTACTGGCGCGGGACAACCGAAAACGGGCTTTCTACGGACCCTACCGAGGACCTGTTTCAGCGCGTGAAAATAACACAAGATGTTGGATCTGTGAAAACGAAATAAACGATGAGGCTGAGCTTGCTCTTGACCACTGACACTACGATGGTCATTTTCGAGGGTGTGCGCATCAACTCTGTAACACTCGTCGCAGAACATCTAACTTTACGCCAATGATTGGTCATAATATCAAAAAGTATGATATTCATCATATATCTCTCGCACCAGCAGAGTGTGAGCCGGAAACGAAGTTCGAAGTTATACCTTCTACGGACGAAAACTATATATCACTCTCTGTCGGAGTGTTCATAAAGAATTTTGAGTCGGAGGCCGGACAACAAGTACCCGTCTTCGAATACATAAGGTTAATTGACTCGTTTAACTTCATGCCCCATTCACTCGAGTCCTTGGTAGCTGATCTGCCTGACAATCGCTTTGACATTCTACGCTCTAAGTATGAATCTTACTCCAATATTGATTTTCAACTTCTCTGCCAAAAAGGTTTTTACTGTTATTCCTACATCACATCAGAACAAGTGTTTGAAGAAAAAGTGTTGCCTCCATTATCGGAATGGAAAAATACATTGCATGGCGGTGAAGTCACTATCAGCGAAACCGACTACAATCATGCTCAAATAATGTTTTCAAAATTTGGTTGTCAAAACATCGGCGACTACCACGACCTTTATCTAACCTGTGACACTTTGATCTTGGCGTGCGTCTTTGAGGCTTTTTGAGATATCTGCTATGACACGCACGGTTTAGATTGCGCACAGTACTATGGAGCATCAAACTTATCCGGAGATGCGTTCCTCAAGGTGTGCAAACCCGACCTGCATTTGCTAACCGAGAGAGAATAACTTGAACTTGTAGAGAACATGATGCGCGGAGGAGTGTCTTCAATCTATGAGCAACAACTCTTTCAAGCAAACAACTGCCATATGCCGAACTATGATGCTTCTAAGACGTCTACATATGCGTTGATGCTAGACGCAAATAACCTCAACGGCGGCGTAATGCAGAACGATCATTTGCCCTTGAAGGATTTGGTGCCAGATGCACACATCACGCTCGAGGAAGTACTCAAAATTTCGTCAACGGCACAGCATGGATACATAATTGAAATTGACATTGATTATCCACCCGAATTTCATGAAGCTCATCAAGATTACCCTCTGGCGACATCCAAATTGAAAATAAAACATTCTTGGCTGAGCGGTTACCGGAAAAATTTGAAAGTACAGATGCACTTACCTGAAAAGTCATCTGGGCCAAAACGCTGTTGCCTAAAAACCGCTAAACGCTACATTATCGGCTTGCACAATTCTACAAGTCAATGGGGCTCAAAATCACAAAACTTTATCGGGCATTAAAGTCTGAGCAAGCGAACTGGATGCGACCCTACATGGAGCTAAATACCAGTCTCCGGATTGCTAACAGTACTTCTTTTGGCAAAAAGTTCGATAAGGGTACGAATAATTCAGCGTTCGGAAAAACGTGCGAGTCGAAAAGGAACCGTGATCAGGTCGTTATTGTTCGAAATGCTCAAAGTGTGCTACAAAGAACGCAAAACTTTCATTTTAAATCGTTCAAAATCTTTGGAGAGAGCATGGCTGCGATGGAAACTGCAAAATAAACGGATTTATTGGAACAAACCCACTATTGTTGGGGCATGTGTACTTGATCTGGCCAAATTACAGATGTTCCAATTCCATTATACAGTGATGAAGCCAAATTTTGATTGCAAAGTTCTCTACTCGGATACTGATTCACTGCTATATCGAATCAATACAATAGACGTTTATGAAGATATACGCCAAAAAATTCATATTTTTTAACATTTCGACTTCTCTAATTATCCACCACAGCACCCGCTCTTCTCCAAAGTGAACGAATATGTCGTCCTGAAGTTTAGGGACGAGTTTGCCAGCGTGCCTATTCAAGAATTTTGTGCTCTCAAGCCGAAATTCTACTCAGTAATTGCAATTGGTAAGTTAGTTTTCATCACACTCACACGTATCAATATACAGCTTGTTAGTTGGGACTGTTCCTAATGTTCAATATTTTAATTTAGATGGCGGGGAAAAGAAATCAGCTAAAGGCGTCACAAAATTAGCACAACGACAACTGACGCATGACAGATTCAAAGAAACTCTCTCCTCTGGTCCTTTGATCCGCACGCAAAACCATAGAATAGCTTCTGGCAGCCACCAACTCCATACAGTAACCATTAATAAAGTGTCGCTCAACGCTTTCGACGATAAACGATACATTCTTGAAAATGGGATCAAAACGCTACCGTTTGGTTACATAAATATTGTCCACGATCGTTTCTTCGACGAAGACGACAATTTCGATAATGAATCGTTGAGTTCCTGGTCGTCTAGAGTGTTGTACGAAATTGAAAACCAGAGGGAAATTGAAACCACAGTTGAAACGAATACTGACATCGCTGAAATTCCTGACCCCGGCTTCGTAAGAACCGCTGCAATCACAGAGTCTGATATTGATTCTGATAAAATTGCCGATGAAAATGAGATAGAAGAAGAACGTCTAGTGTATAACCCATTTATTGATTATGAAACGATAGAATCAGACTCATAATTAACAAAACAAAGCGCTATTTTGTATGCAATTTGACGTTTTTGTACGTGTTTAATTCTCTTATCTATAACAGTTTCTAAAACAATTCTATTCTATATAATGTAACGTATAAATTCAGCTTTAATTCAAATCTACTTTGCTAGGTTTTGCCACAAATAAGCAAGAAAAGTTAAACTGGAATGGCTTTCCAAGAGCGCAATACCAACAATAAGCCACCAGACAAATACATGTAGCACAATTACCACTTTCCTAACATAAAAGATCTCCCCTAAGGGATCAGGGATCCCCCTCTGCTGAAGGGATCTCCAAAGGATCCCCCCCATCTTCCTGTATATATATACGATACTACTAACAATTTAAAAAATCTAATACAAATTCCTCAAAAAAAGTCAGTTGTTTACAATAATTGCGTTACTAAAACTCCAATATGGGTTCTAACGCATTTCAGTAATAACGAACATAATTTGAAAGATGAGAGTAATGTCTTTGAGTTAATTTTTTTACAAATCAAGGAATGGAGCTGGGCCATCACTTCAATGTTATTACAAAATTAATTGGCATAGATGAAGTAACTGGAGGGCTATTAAATCAGGTTTCATCTCGATAACTAAACGTTCAGGTTTTCTAATCTCAATAACAGTGCGATATGTGCTCTTAAATCAGATATCAACCAATGCAGAAATATGGCAAACTACTTGCTAATTTACCTAATATTGGTTTGAATTATCTTGTGCCATTGCTATCAGACGCCGTTATTAATATTACATTAGGTTGCATGTATTAAGATTAATTATAACCTTTTTTCTCGCAATTTTTCAAGAAGTACCTATGTATTAAGATAATAGTATTTTTATTACTCGATGCACATGTTGCAATGTAGAGACATTGAAAAGACTTTGTTATGACTTTTCGTTACTCCACCATGTAATGTCGGTCAATATCTCCTTCCTCAACTTAAAACCGTAACCGAAAATAATGAACACACTCGATTCACAGCAAAAAAAAACAAAAGAATGGAACAGAAAATAAAGAGAGAAAGGAAGGAAATAAAAGACAAGAAGAATGAAATAATTCCGATGAGAAATTATTCTGAAAATTTCTAAATTTACGACGTCCTCCTAAATATTCCCTGAATCTTTATGTTTACTTGGAAGTTTTTGACACCATTTTTGTTCAATTCACTTCTCACTCGACAAACAGCAATTAATAACAACAACCCAGTTAAAACAACAAGCAAATCAATTTAAGTCCACAAAAAAGCACCCTTTCTCTCTGCTCTTGCCTTTTTTTGTCCATTAGTGATTGATTTTAACAAGAGACGATTTGAACCAGCCATTATCTTAAATTATATGCTGGATAAACTAACTACTTAGATAATTAAAAAATTTGAAATTTGCATTTAAAAACTGCTTTTAAAAAGACGCACAAGAACAAAAAAAATGCCTGGCAAATTTTTCTTCCCATCTAACTATCTCAAGTTTCATCAAAAGAAAATGAGAACGAATTAATGATTTTATTTCTCTACAGTCATTGCATATATGCACCAAAATGGCTTTTCATTTTAATTTAATTTCATGCATTTGTTTGCTAACTTATAAAAAAAAGAATTTTCAAAATTACTTATTTTGTCTTATTATAATTTCAGTGCAATTTTTCTCCAATTATAGCCAACTTCATCACTTCAGAGAATAATTAGACAAAATATAGGTGTTTTAAGGATTGCTATTTGCACTAAAATTTTGACAAAGAATTAGATATTCTATTTAGAGAAAATTTTACCTGCTGAAATTTTCGGTAAGAATAATTCTTCAAGTTTTATTTTCGAAAAGTAGGCACTGATGCCTCCAAATGGATTGACTGATCAACAATCATTAATTGTTGGAGAAAGTAGAACTATTCACTGTTCGATATACGGAAAGAAAAATAAACAAAAAATAAATTAATTGAAGAAGGAAAATGCGAACTGGTTAAATTACATGAAAGTATTCCAATAGATAGAAACGTGCAAGGTTTTATGACTTTTTTCTACTAGTAGTATAAAAATGTAAATGTTGAACCGTACTTAATTTTGTGGATATAAAATTTTATGTTAACATTTCATAGATTTTAAAAAAAAATCTAAGATCACCATAACTCCTGTTTGATTCTAGAAAAACATAGCCCCATTACAATTCAATATCTTTGGATATTTTTTTCAATATTTTTTCAATAAAAGAAGGGCAATAATAAACATACCTGACTAACGTCGGGCGATTTGCTCTCAAACAATCGCGAGTGGTTGGCTTCGTCAGTAGCTAGCCATGGTTTAGTGAGGCTAGCTTAAGCTTGATTCGACTCTGCAAATTTAAGTTTTCTAGCCTTGTTAGTAAATAAATCAAATAAAAATCTGATATTTTAAAAATTTGCAAAACATTACAAAAACTAAAAGAAAAGCTTCCACATTTTGCAGTGAAAAGGTTCAAAACTATTTTATGTCAAGTAACCCATCTGCAAGACTTAAAAAACTTCGTTGGCCAGTAATGATCGTTAAACTCAGAAAAGAAAAAAATATTCAAATTTTTGCAAACAATCGCAAATTTTAACAAGATCTTGCTAAAATTCAAGTTATTAAAATCTTCAAAACCATTACATTGTCTCAAGAAACTATCCAGCATCCCTATTTCATGCTTTAAATAGTTTCACTGGCTCATAAAGATCCATAAACTTGGCACATGATAATAGTTTTCCGAAAGCTTGAAAAAATTGAATTTTATCAAAAAATGCCCAAGCCTGAGTCATTAAAATAGTTTCACTGGCTCATAAAGATCCATAAACTTGGGACATGATAATAATTCCCAAAAAGCTTGAAAAAAATGAATTTTACCCAAAAAAAATGCCCAAGCTGGAGTCATTAAAATATTGATAAGCATTCCATTAACTCTAGAAACTATGCGACAGCTTATCATCAAACCTTGGAGGAGGTCCCTAGGACCCTGGTACTGGAAAAAAGGATAAAAAAATTCAAAATATTCAAAAAACTTGAAAACAATGCAAATGTTTTTAAAAATTGCTGATATTAAAATCTTCAAAAACATTCCATTACATCTAGAAGCTATGCATTAACCTGTAATAAATCCCCAGAGGAGGCTACGAGGCTTTTGAGGCTGCTGAAACCTAAAAAGTGAGAAAAAATGTTCAAAAAACTTGAAAAAAATTGCAAGTAGCACAAAAAACTGCTAAAATTGTGAATAAAAGTTAAAAACTAATCCATGGCCAAAAAAAAACTTATAATCAAACCCTAACGGAGATTTTTTTAGGCTGAAAAACTGAAATAATGACAATTAATGTAAAAAAAGTTGGAAAAAATTTAGTAAATAAAAATGCTAAAGTTCGTGGTGTTGAAATATTGAAATACATACCATTACATTTAGAAACTATACAGTAACCTATTGTCAAGCCCTAGAGGAGTTTTCTTGGCTCTCCCGAGAAATATTTTTAAAAAACTTGATAAAATGCAAGTTTTATAAAAAAAATCGCTAAAATTTGACATATTAAAAAAATTGAAAGCTATTCCACGGCAAATAAATTTTTTCAGTAACTTATCATCAAACCCTTAAGAACGTTATCTGGCCCCTGCCTCGGGGGGGGGGGGGGGGGGGGGTGATGGGTGAACTGATGGGGAGGGTGTGGGCAGCAGTGTGGTGGGGGGGGCAAAAGCGCGGTTGGGGTCGGGCAATAGTGAGGGGGTCAACAGTGGGGTTGTCTGCAACCTCTAAGAACCGCCCTTCACACCATAAGTATAAGTCTCCAAAACAGTTTGAGCTGAAATAGAGCTGAAAGGCTCTAAGAGCACTTAATACTCTCTGGGCGCTACCTGTTTATCCCATTTTTGAGGACGAAAAGTCAAAAGCGTCAGACGAAAAATCGGTCCAGCGAAAAATCGCATTAAAAAAAGACCGACAGGACTAATATAATTGCTACAAACTTCGCTTGAGAGCAATTAAACGATCGGGTAGGCGACTCGGCTATTCTATTACATCATTTGCTCTTACGTTGTTGTCTCTTTGTCGTCTGTAAGCATCTCGGATCAATTCCGAATAGTCTCCCGCCACATCGTTGTCTATTTCACGGTCGAATGAGTCCAGAGATGACTCGATTCCACTAGGTTTCGGTATCTGCGACACCACTTTTTACCAAATCAGATCTCTTTTTGGAATACTGGCTCAAATTTTTTACGTTTGAAGACAATCGAAAAAGCGGATAAGATCCTTTTTGTATGTTTAGGATAAAGCTAAAAAAAGTTTTGCGTTTTAGTTAAATAACACCAGCGAAAGCTCAAGTTTAAATAAAAATACTGCTTTTTGATATATTGAGTTATTATTGGATTGAAACAAGGCCGAGAGGTGGAATAAAAGTCGACAAAAAGTCGAGAGAAGTTGTTTGATTTGTTTATTTTTCAAGCTCACGTGAATTTCCAGCCAGTTTCTAACTTTTGCCAGTCTTTGTCGAATATTGGAGAGCTCAGTAAATGGAAAGTTGAGTAAATGGATAACTGGTTTTTATTACCTGATAAATCCATAAACCGAATAACGTCGGATGAATTGCTCTCGAACGATAGGCGGGGGTAATTTACTTAAGGGGCGTAGCGTGGGAATTTTCTATGGGTGCAAAAACTCGAACCTCATGGGGGCTCAATCCCGAGCCCTCTAAAATAGCAATTGGGCATCTTTACACCAACCTACAACTGCTTTGAAAATCAAGCGCTGACAATCACTTTTATAATAGCAAAAAACTTCATTTTCGATTAAGAGCGATTGAAATTACTCAAAACGAACAAGCGAAGCGTGAAAAATTCACTCGAGAAGTCAAAAACTGTTTTAAAACAAAAGCGCAGAAACGGTCAAGCGACAGTTTTGCATTAACAAACATAGCCCAAAGACTTCCAAAAACAACTCAGAGCAGAAAATTGACTGCCCTAACTAACATAATGAGCCTCCTAACTGATTATGCTAGTCAATTTGAAACAATAACAGGCAAAATAACTGTCAGAAACTGATAAAATGACAACAAAAATTGAAAAAGAATCTGATAAAAAATTAACACAGTTATTTCTGATTCAATAAATTACTGCCGATTGACAGAAAGAGCGACAAAATAGTTAATATAGAGAAAACCAATGAAAAAAGTGAAGGACAATGTAAAAAAATGTTTTCGTCAAAATGTTAATAAATGTTTTCGTCAAAACATTTTAAAAAAATATCCGCAAATAGCTAAAATACTATTTATCATCAGTTAATTGGCAAAAAGTTTGATAAGTTCTTCTGTTCAGGCACTTGGTAAAAACTTTTCAACAGCACAAAAATGCAAATAACGAAAAAACGATCCCGAAAAGTTTAGGAATTTGTAAAAATTATTTCAGTGAAAAGACCTCCAATAGCACCTTTCAGGGAAAAAACCTATAAAACAGCTCCAAATTTAAGCTTGAACAAGAAAAACTATAGCGAAAAGCTTAAAATGAGCAAAAAAAAACATTCAAAAGAAATTTGAAAAACAGACAATATTTGGCGAATTTTGCTTGATTTTTCTCAATGATATTTAAAAAAACAACTCAAAATTAAAAACAATTCGACCGAAAGCCAACTAAAATCACTACAACAACTGATTAGAGCCACAGAGCACCCCAAATGCTATAAAATTTCGAAGACTACAAAAGCTGCTATAAATTGTAAATCATGACAAATGGGTAAAATTAGCTAAAAATTGAATCTAAAACTGTCATCATTTTTTTATTCAAATGGTCGATAAAGCTTTCAAATGCACAATTACTAGTTTGGGTAAACAATACAAACATCTTTGAGAGAAAAAAAATGGACTAACTAAATAACTGCTTTGAAAATGCCGCACGTGATCAAAATAATTTGCCCGGTTAACGAAATGTTTTTCACAACTTTTTTAATCGCTCTCTCTAAAAAATATAGCATATACAGAAAACCACTCTCTCTTCTATCTGCTCTTCAGCAATTTGACCTAAATACTTTGCTTTCACTTCCTGTTTCAAACACACTCCAAAAAAATTACCGATCAAAAAAGGCGCTCCATCAATACTCACCTTCGAGTCGTAAAAAGACCGACACATTTAAATTAATTGCTTCAAACTTCATTTGAGTGCAATTAAAAATCACATATGTCTTTAAAATCAACCAATATTTGAGGAAAATAGCTGAGCAACCATTCCCTACAAAAAGGTTTTAAATTAACTTAACTGCTAAAACACACATTTCATAGATTAGTCAGGTACAAAACGTGTTACAATAAATGCATCTATGTACGATAAAAAGACACAATGTGTATGAAAAAGACACACGCGTTTACAGTAATTGCTTCTCATTCGAGAGCAATTGATAGTTTTTTTAAGCTGAAACGAATCAAGCGGACAACCGGCAAAATCAAACAAAATCTGCTTCTCAGATTGCCTTAAATTAACAAAATCTAGACGTCAAGATCTTACTTTAAAAAGCCGGAATGACATCAACCAGGCCCAAACAAAAATGCTACATGCCTTACTTGAGTGTGTTAGCTTTTTTTTTCAAATTTGGCTGTTATATCCAACAAAATGCAAAACTTGAAAGTTTTTTTTGACATACTCGGACAGATGATCTTTGCGTCTCTAATAATTTTTGGTAATACTTGTTTTTTAGATTAATGTTGGACCATAGTGCAAGAAAAAAGAGTTCCAAAAACAAACAACTATACGTTTGAAAGGTTACAATGAAAAGATCAAACTTTCTCTACTAATCTTATCTATGTGAGGTTTTTAAGCTCCGTGATTTTGTACAATAAACCGACTGCCATTCATCCCAATAAGCGACTAAGTTTTTGAAATTGCTTTAGACAAATTTCCATGTCTTTATTCAAAAACTTCACGCTAAAGAATAACAAATCTTGGTTGTGAGTAAATTGTGCAATGTGCTGGTCTAATGAAACCTATTTTGAGAGGCAAATGAGGGGTACCCAAGACGCCAAAAATTATTGTCCTTGGCACCAACATATTGGTGGTCTTCTCACCAGCTCCTGTAAATTGTTCACTTAGAGAATCAAAAAATCTTGTCCGGCTTAGAAAATTTTGAGACTAACCAATTTTTCATCAAGTATCAGAAATTTAGGCGAAATATGCTTTACAGCGTTTCGCTCTATGTTTACTTCACTCATTTCCACTCATAAATCTCAGCTTTTTGCCAAAATTAGTTGCCGTTTCACAACAACGCCAAACTTCCTTTCTTGAGATCGTCAAACGTCTTGAGAATAAAACGCTTAACTTCCCAGGTTGAGGTCGCGCTCGAAATCGCCTCTGATCAGACAGTCCCAGACAAGTGGGACCTCTGATCACACCGTCCCAGACCGAAGTGACCTCTGATCAGACGAGTATGCGCTCGAAGATCATTGTGCGCTCGAAGTGCGCTCAAAGCCGCCTCTGATCAGACGAGTTCCAGACCGAAGTGACCCCTGATCAGACAAGTTCCAGACCATTGTCCAGACGAGTTCCAGACCATTGTCCAGACTAGAGTGCGCTCGAAATATAGTCCCAGACTAAAGTGCGGTCAAAATCACCTCTGATCAGACAAAAGTGCGCTCGAAGTTGCCTCTGTTTAGAATAAAGTGCGTTCGAATTAGTGTGATCAGAGAATGATTTTGAACATGAACAAATCTCTCAATATCGTTATAATATATTCATTTCATCTATCATTTTATCAATCTTATATTCAACTAATAAAAAGCCAATCATGAAAGTATTGCTAATAAAAATAAATGATGATCAAAAACATGATCAAAAAAATTACTGAGTATGCCATTTATTTATGATTCTAACTGAATAAGTGAACTTAGACAGCTTTGCATAAAAACGTCTTGATCTACTTTGATTCAAAATCTTTTCTTGAGGGGACCGGCAGTTTTTATCAGCTGAACTCCTTGGTTCTGATCAAACCCATCAGATTTTCAGATGAAGTTCTGATCAGAATGCTGTTTTATTGTTGCCTCTTACCAGAGACAACAAAAGTCAGTATGAAAACAAAAAGAAATTTGAAAAAAATTCGCTCAAATTGGTCTCTGGTCAGACTAGTGTGCGCTCGAATCGGCCTCTGATCTGACCGTCCCAGAACAAAGTGGTCTCTGATCAGGCAAGTTCCAGACCCTTGTCCAGACAAAAGTGCGCTCGAAGCCTTTTCCAGACCATGTAATTCGAGCGCACCGGGAACATGTGTGCGCTCGAAACTCGTCTGATCAGGGGTCACTTCGGTCTGGCCACCTCGACCTGGGTTTCCATCCTTGAATTCTCTGAATAAATAATTTCTAGTGATTCCTCGTGTCAGGGTACTAAGTCCAGCGGGCGACTCCAATTCCTAAAATATACTTAGACACTAATAGAAACCTACGGGTTTCATCTATTGGCCTCCATTTTGAGGAGGAGTTTGAGGAGAAGTTAAAATGGTCAAATTGAAAATTGATCGAACAAAAAATTGCATAAAGAAAGGCCATGCGTCTACCATAATCCCTACAAACATCGTTTGTGACCAGTTAATTAACTACATTTTCATGACATGAGAGAGGCTCATTTCGAAGTTGTACAATAGCGATGTGATCAGCAAGAAAAACCAACAAATCAACAGACAAGACCAAACAAACAAGAGAAAACAATGATAGCTTTTTAGTGCGCAGGACAATGGTTAAACATAGCCGGCAGATTGCCGGAAATTGCCGCGATAGACGCTTGTGGCCTTCCATGAATTGAAACAACTAAAGAAATAAGATAGACAGATCGACCATCAGTCCTTAAATAAACAATTACACTTTTTGAGTTAGATTCGGACTGTCAATTTTTTGACATATACAGACTATAGGGAAAAAGCGCTAAGAGAGCTTTTTCAAAATTGATATTCGAAATCAAAAGCTCAAGACTAATACTCAAGAACTAGGGCATATAAGTTTGGCACTACTTAGATGCACACTATTTTATGTTCATAAAATTTAAAGTTCCATAAGTGAGTTCAGAAGTCATTTTTGTGAGTGAGGTAAATCATGCAATTGACCTAAAAGCAGAAATGACGTCAGACACACAAATTTTAACTGCAAAGCAATAGAAGTCACTGAAGTCAATTCCAAGAAGTCAGGTCGTAATAATCATCGATGGAGACGACGAATTCAAAAAAACATAGCAGGACAAGTCCTGAAATACAATTCAAAGAATTGAATGAAAAACTCAAAAGTACTCTTCCTGGCCACCAGATCAATTAAACAACAATGCCAGCCAAAACACAAACAAAATCATCTTGAAAAATTGAGAAACAAAAACAATCAAACAAACTAAACAAAAATATACTCATTGCTAAAACTCTTGAAGCTTTTAAACTTAAGGCAAATTTTTCTCCCTTTAAAAACACTAATTTCAAAAATTTGTTTAACCAATTTTTGTTTCTGAAATTGGTCCAGTATTATATCTGCAAGACCTGAAAAAAAATCATTGGCACTTGAAGATCGATTAACTCGAAAATGACCAAAAAATTTAAAAAAAAGAAATGAAATGCAAATTATGAAATAATGCTGAAAATCATTATATTAATATCTTCAAAATCATTTCTATGTCTCTAGGAGCTATCCAGTAACCCAATTCAAAGCCTTAAAAAATTCATTGGCTCAAAGATCGATAGGCAATAATTTTTAGAAATTTAGAACTTCAAAAAATAGAAATTCGGCCTATAAAAATGTTTAAAGCCGTTGAATTGCCCCCTAGCAAATATTTAATAACATACTATCAAACCCTGAATGAGGTTGCCTGGCTACTGAGGCAAGAAAAACGAAATAGTACAAATGTTGAAAAAATTTGAAAAAAATTTCCAATTTTTCAAAAAGCTTCTAAAAGTCGAAAAGTTAAATTGTTGAAAACAAATCCATTGAAACTATCAACCATGCAGTAATTTTTTTATCAGAACGTGGAATAGGCCTTCTTTCACTTGAGAATGGACAAATATCAAAAATTGACAAAAACTTTATGAAACCTTAAAGAAAATTGCAGATTTTATTAAAAAAAATGCCTAAATTCGAGGCATTGAAACGTTGGAAAGCAATCCATTGTTACTAGAAACTCTTCATTCAGTGTCCTTTTATTAAACCTTCAAGGAGATTGCTTGGTACTTGAAGCTGGAAAAACTAAAACCATGACGAAAATTTTCAAACCTGAAAAAAAATGCGAGTTTTGTCAAAAAAATTGCTATGATTTGTGTTATTCAAAATTTGAAACCTATTCCATGGCCACTAAAAAATTTTCAGTAACTTATTATCCAACACCTAATTAGGTTTTCTGAACCCTGGGACTCAAGGAACCTGAATAATGACAATAAATATCAAAAAATATGAAAAATAATTGCAAGTTTTGTTTAAAAAATGCTAAAATTCGTGATGGCTAAAAGTTGAAAACCATTCCATTACCACTAGAAACTATGCAAAAATCTATTATCAAACACTAGAGGAGGCTTCTTGACACCTGGGGTTAAAAAAACTTCAACAACTCAAAAAATTTTCAAAAAACCTGAAAAAAATTGAAAAAATTATTATCATTTTGCGTGTTTGTGTTTGTATAACCAAAACATATAGCTCATAAAATGGTCATAGCAAGTAATTTTGTCTCGCAAAAGGCCTTCATCAGTTTTTAAAAACTTCAACCTAAGATTAATCAAACAAAAAACTAAAAAAATCACAAAAATCATAAAAAATTGCTCCATTTTGAGCCCAAAAACTTCTAAAAATGACCTTTTAACCTTAAATTAGGGCCATCTCAGCAGCTGCAGCACTATAGGCACTGCACTTGAAGTACTACTAAAGCCCACTTTGGGCCTGTAATGAAACTTAATGCCCGCTGGGTTTTCTCTGTTTATCCCGTTTTGAAATATCAAAGTCATTGAAAAATAGTAATGTGTATATGGGTACCTCCGCAGCATATACACATTACTCTAATTCCCTTTATATATCCACTACTCTGTAGTCACTTCTTTTATATTTCAAATCTATCATTTCTTGTCTCACTTGGCGTAGTGGTTAAATCATCGAGTCTAGTTAAGTTGCTTTAGCAAACGGAAGGTTTGGGGTTCCTTCCTCACTATCTCCAGTGAACGTCCCCCGATTTGATGAATTGCTACAAAACTAGGTGAGATAAAAAAAACCAAACTCAGAGTTCTCAAAAAGGATGATCCCTCTTGTGAGACTGTAAATGGGACACACTGTGATGGGTATACAGTCAAAAACACTGAGATCGGTGGAAACAGAGTGATCAGTGTTTTTTTCACTGATAGAACCTAAATTCACCATTACTATCTCTAATGCCCTTATCATCAAATGGATCTATAGCTATCTTATACTGTTCCTTAGTTTCTAAATGATGCCTTTTGCTATCAATAGTATAATTGGTTACATATTTACTTACACCCCCATATATAGCACTTTTATAATCTTCCAAAATAATTTGGTTTTAAATAGTAGCTTTAGTTATACCTTTTAAATTTTTCTCTTCTTCTCTTTTAACAGTATTGAAACAATATGCTTTAGCTTTAAGGAAACATGCTTCTATAATAGTATCATTAGGTAATTCATCCTTCATCTTACCTAACTCATTATTATGTAAAATATCTTTTATCTTTTTCATTTCAGATTCTATATTACTATCTAAAGGAATATTTATGTTTATAAATATACTATCTGTATCTGTGTAATGATAACTACAATCTAACTCTTTCTCAAAGTAATCATATATAGCTTTATACTGAATAGTTTAGCTTTTTCTAATATAACAAATTCAATATAATTAAACTTATCTAATTTAACATTACCTCTTTTTTTATGTACAGCCACTAGATCATCATCAAAGTCCACAACCTTTTTAAAACTAATATTTTCTACTAATTTAATATATCTGTCTACTTCATTAACTAACTCTACATCTTGTCTATTGCATACATTTTCTATTGTTTTTCCATAGAAGGCGTTATTCATCAGTTTAAAGAATACATCTCCAAATTTATCACTCTTAGCTTTAGTTTCTTTTTTTCTCTCAATATTAAACTCAATATAAGGCTTTAACCACTCAATCTTACTATACTCTAACATTTGCTTAGTAGTAATATCATCCAACTTCAAACCACTAGCTAAATACCAATCTAACATCTCCCCATCAATTACATAATCTACCTTATCTGTTAACTTTAACATTAACTTCTCATTTGGTTTGTATCCTTTCTTTTTATTTTCATTTTGATAGTCTGTAAACTGATCAATGTTAGCCTTTGACTTTTCTGGAAAGAATGGATATTTCTTTGTCTTTTGTTTCAACTCATCATAATACATTAATGGTGTAGATCAATGGTGTAGATATAACCTTTTGTGGAGCTAGATTGTGTATAATCATTGCCGTCACATACTTTGATCTCACCAGTAGGTAAATCTTCAACCATAAGAGAAGCGTATAATGAGTTCAAGTCTAAGTATTTTGGATAATTCTCTTTCTCTGTATATTCAGGATATATTTCTTTATTTTACATTTTAAATGACAATCACCTAATACTGAAGCTAACCCACCTCTAATTCCATGTTGTATTGTATCATAAATATTAACTGTATTTTCTTTATAATATTTGAGTCTAACATTAGTATATTTCAATCCACATAACCAAGTTAATCCAGGAGTAGAATATGTATCACAAGGATCTATTTCATAATATTCTAAACACTTATCTCTTAACCTTTCAAAAACATCTACCGATAATAATACATCTGTTTTAAGATATAACATCATATAATCCTTTATTGTCTCACATCCAGTATTATTCCAACAATCTATTGCTTGCTTATATTCTTTATCTGTAATACCACTTTGTTTCAACTTAGAATAGAATGCTTCCTTAGGTGGTAATGATGTTTCATGTAGTTTATCTATACTATCTATCCATTCATATGGGAATATACCAAATCGTCTCTCTAACTCAAATTTGTTTAATGTTACACACTCTTTATCACTCAATGTTTTAACTATAGCATCTAAGATAAGTGGATGGAAGAACCTAAACATATCTAATGCTTTTGCATAACCCATATCAATACTAATATAATTCTCATTAGTTTTAGTTAATACTTTAAATCGAATCTTCTTCGATAGTTTAGTTATAAATAATTGATTATCATAATTAGTAGAATTAAAAGCATATATTGGTACGAATGTATTCTTAGTTTGGATGTTACATTTATTGTGAGCATAACCTCTAAATTTGCCATTTAGATGATCATGATCTCTAACAATGTCATCACCCAAGTTCTCTCTACAATAGAAACACTCAGTAGTAAGCGGAGTAATAGTGTCTTCATTAAGTGGAATAATAATTTCAAATATATCTTTAAATAACTTATTATAATAATTTACTCTACTTATAAACCAATCAACTATATCTTCACCGGAATAACTTTCACACATATCTTCTAATATATCAGGATAGTCATTTTTTATATATAAACCACAGGCAATAGGAGTGTGTTTTTTGTTTTTTATTATACATTCAAAATCATACTACATAGCAAATGGTACTCTTTTTTTAATAATGGAACTTATCAAACTTTAGATATTCATCCTTATGGAATGTTCTTCTTCCCAAATGTTTCTGTGCATTACATAAATCCAAATGTTTATCTTACGAATCTTCTGTTCTAAATGATACACAACATTTTGGACATGGATAACATTTAAGTTTAGATGATTTTCTTAATAAGAATGATACATCTTTACATAGGAAATAATGATTATCCCAGTATAATATATTACATCCTTTAGGATCATTATTATTGATTAATACAGTATTGATAGATTTATTTTTATTTAGATTGAATACATTAAATATTATTTTATCTTTATTCAGTTCTTGTATTTTCTGTAAGTGATAACAATCATATGGAGGTGGAAGCTTTGGCAATTTTATCTAATTAATATACTCTGGTTTATTATATTTACTAAATCTATTTGGATCACGTGATGCAGGTTGCAGATAAGCATTTAAACACCACAATAAACATTTATTATCAGTATTTTGTAAATTAAGTATATATTTAGACGTGAATGGTAACTCAGTAGTACAACCACCAGTAGGATAAAACCTATGTATATACATTGTTCTTTTAACAAATCTTTGCATGCTCCAACCAGATTGATTCATCTTTCGTTCTTGCATTCTAGTCTCTAGTTCACTATTCAACATATCCAAGTCATGAGGACCATTATATTGTCTAGTCATTAGTCTAAATGTGAATTCGTTTTCTTCTAACTTATCATCTGTAGGTTTCGTATAATTTACTACATCAAAGGTGTTAAACTTGATATGGTGATGTATGTTATACATTTCTTCTAATACATTCAAGAAATTAATATCTTCATAATTACTACTTGTTATCATTATTTGATTATAATTCATATTATGATCTAATCCCAACTCATTAACTTTATCTGGCCACTTCTTATCAACAAGTTTTCTCGGTTTAACATTTTCTTTATGTTCATCTGTTTCATTGTGTTCATTTTTATTGTTATATCTAGTATTAAATATATTGCAATATCCTTCAGTTATATTATGGGTCTCTGACCATGTTTCACCATTTTCTTCAGTTATATTATCCTTATCTATATCCTTATCTTTACCATTAACATTATCCAGATGCATCTTTGTTTTTAAATGTTGATCCACACTATATTGACTCAGAGTAGTCTTACATATTACACATTCGAACTTACTCCCATTCTTTATTATTTCCCCATTAACTAATCTTACATTTTTCCTATGTTTTAATGTGTCCATATGTTTAGCATGTTCAGTATTGTTATCCAGATACATATCACAACTATCACAATACTTCATTCCCTCTATTTCAGGATACTGATTATCTATCTTTTGTTCTACATCTTCATTAGTAACTTTTATTCCATCCTCATTAGCACTCTCAATAATTTTAATTCTATTATATAATCGCTCATTCTTTTTATGTTTAAGTGATCGATTATGCCTATAATAATTCCTTTGAGTTAACTCTTGATTGCACGCTTCACATTTAAACTTATTTGTTTTAGGCTTTTGGACATAGACAAAATCATCAGATGAATCTGAGTCTAAATCTGAATCTTTAGATTGATCTAAGTCTTTAGATTGATCTAAGTCTTTAGATTGATCTAAACTGGAAAGTATTTTGCTTCAACCTTTCGCAATGACTCACGCATATCTTCTTCTCGTTGTTTTAATTTTGCAACTTGGTTGTCATGCGACTCTTTTATTTCTTCATTTATTTGATTAAACCTTCTGATTGATTCTAAAGATTTTTCTAATTCTACGTTTTGTCTTTCCTTATCTACTTGTTTGATTTCTTCCCTTTTTGTTTTATTTTTAACATTTGGACTGCCATGCTAGTAGAACTGGATTGAGTTTGTCCACCACCAAATTGGACTTGTCCATGAGATTGAGCTCGCGCACTTCCTGATTGGACTTGTTCATTCCCAGATTGAACATTTTCGTTAGGACCTTGATAACTCATTTTTATAGTGCAAATTTTGAAATAATATATTTATATATAAATTTTCACAATATAAAAATGAGTACTAAGTGTAATAAATGTGAAAAGAAAGCTTAGTGTTGGAGTTGTGATGAGTGCCAAACCTTATTTATGTTTCATATGTAATGAAACTATACCATATAAAGATAGTCACTCTCATATGAGTAAGCATTATAATGATCCCAATCAATATTTAACATGTAGAATGTGTAAGACAAATAAACATATTTCATACTGTAGATTTAAATGTTTTAGATGCAGATTATGTATCCATCTCCATAGATATAGATTTGGTCATACTAAAGAAAGATTTAGAGAACATGTAAAGAAATATAATATCCACGAACGAGCTCCGCTCGTGGCCAGCCAAGCGGTTCAACGGAGTTGTTTTTGCAAGTTCACCGATAGTGAAACATGGGCGAAGCCCTATCTGCGAAGCAGTTCCCTCTGATTGAGGTCTAATCAGATCAGAATTTCATTCTGAAGTTTAGTACAACAAAATGCAATATAATGATTTATCTATTGTAAACCAAGATATTTTGGGAATGGGCTAAGCCTTTATTTCACCAACCAAAGACTTCGTCTCCTCCCTGATTTTTAAACTATAAAAAATGGCTAAGCTAGATAAACTTATAGAATTAAGCAGTCTAGAAAAACAAAACTGAAGAAATAGATTAGCAGATAAATTAAAAAAAACAAGAATATTATGGTGACATAGAAGAGTTATTTGATCCTTTGACTAAAACACTAAATGCAAACATTACGAGCAATTGTGAGCAAACATCAAGAGCAATTGATTGGCAAAATCAAGAGTTAGATAAACAAACTAAGATGATAGAGCAAACTAGAAACAGGGAATTAATGAAGCCCGACTTGTCCAATGAAGCCGTGTAGGAAACTCAAGATATAACACCAGTATCTGTTGATACAAAAACAACCAAACTTCTTAATGACATGGGGGCTCAAATTAATCCTCAATTAAAATAAAATCATGTAGATTTGACTACTAGAAGATATAAAAGCAATGATGTTGACATAACACTAGAGCAGGGTGCATTTTTACTTAAGGATAATATATATGAATTTTCAGATGGATTTATTAACTTTCTTACTAAATCAAATGTAACATATGATAAAAATATTGAGGAAGATGAAACAAAAATTAAAAAACTTTTAAAAAATATTAGATATGATGTAGGAAAAGGGGATAAGAAAAGCACTAGATATAGAACAATAAAACAAGCTTTTGTTTTAGTATTAATAATTCTAGTACTTCTACTAAATTATTTGGGTTAGGGTTGCTATTTAAAACCCTGCCAAATACATCATCTGATGATGTATTTGGCAGGGTTTTAAATAGCAACCCTAACCCAAATAATTTAGTAGAAGTACTAGAATTATTAATACTAAAACAAAAGCTGGTCATGATGGATTATATGATGAAATGCTAGATATATCTAAGCAACTATTATCTATGAATATTATTAATCAAGACCAACTAGATAATTTTGTCTTTAACTATGGTAAATAAATATCGATGGAATAATAAAAACAACTATTAGCTAAAGAAGCATTCAGTCCTCAAATAACAAAGTTTAGAAGAGAAAGAATATTTTATATAAAGATGAAACATGGTCAGCTGATTTAATTGATAAGTCATCTCTAAGTAAATACAATAATAATTATAAGTTTATATTAACTGTTATAGATATTTTCACAAAATATGCATGGGCTATTCCATTAAAGAAAAAATCTTGTTTATCTATAACTATTGGTTTGAAAACAGTATTAGGTGAAAATCCACAGGGTGACTCTGAAAGTCGAAAACCAGAAAAGTTATGGGTAGATAGAGGTAGTGAGTTTTACAATAAAACATTTAAATCTTTACTTAAAGAATATGAAACAAAACTATATTATACTTATAGTGATTTAAATGCTGTGTTTATAGAGAGATTTAATAGAACATTATTACACATAATTAATAAACCAATGTTCATCAATGGTGATGGTAATTGGGTAAACATACTAAATGATGCAGTCATAACATATAACAATAACATTCATTCAACAATTAATATGACACCAGTTGATGCTTCTAATAATCCTGATAAAGTTAAATAATATGTTAAATCTACCAAAGCAACACCAAAACTTAAAGTGGGTGATTATTTTAGAAATCCAGATAAACGTAATATCTTTCCTAAAGGTTATACTTCTAATTGGAATAGAGAACGATTTAAAATTAATGAAGTTTTGAACACACAACCAATATAATATAAGATAGACGGCATGAATGGAGAGATAATAGAAGGTAAATACTATGAACAGGAACTATTAAAATCCGAGTTTGTTTTGGATCTAATAATAAAGTTTTAGAATCATTAGACATATTTCCTACTGTACACAAATACAAAGATGACAAGAAATAGATTTAACCAAGCGAAACATCAATGGCGAAGCATGACCGGAGGTCCAGCGGGGAACTCGCTTCTCGGATCAGTATCAACAAAAAACTGAACACTAAGTAAGGCTCGTGGGTTATTCCTAGAAGATAATGATAATATTGATATGAAGGATACCTATAAAATTACAAATGTTCATCCTCCAATAGATGAAAAAGATGTTGTTAATAAAGCGTTTTGTGACAATAACTTATTATCTTCTAATAATAAAATAGACATTTTAAGTAAAAACATAACTGAGCTAAGAAAAGGTGAACTCGATAAAGTCACAATTAAAACATAACAACTAAATGAAACACGAGTTAATGATGAACTAATTAATGAGTTTTTTGAATCAGCAAATGAAGTCACAAATTCTGTTAACTTTTGTAATAAAGTTGCTGCTGATACTATCTCTAAATATAATCAATTAAAACAAGAAATTGACAATAATAAGTTTAATCCAAAAATTACTAACATACATTTAGATGATATGTTTACTAACGGTCTAAGTGAAATGAAAGAATACGATAAATAAAGCTGACAAAAGTGCAGTCTTTCGATGTGTAAATTCAATTCTCGAGATGGATATATAGTCAGTCTATAGTCAACTGTATATCGAAACGTCAAGGCAAAAAGCATCGTTTACTTGGAGGCAAATCTAGCTTGATTTTTTTTTAGCGGGTCTTAGTCTAGGTCACCAATTTAAACTAATCCGTTCAAAAACCGAATTTGTTAGGCTAAGCGAACAGTTTTGAGCTATTTTGGAAGTTATTATTAGTGGGAAATCGGCTTTGGTATTTCTCAGAAATAATACGTATGTTGCATTTAGAACGGAAAATCTAAGCGAAAGTTTTGATATAATACGCACAAAAATTCTCTATCTAATGATATAATTTATTCAATTCAATTTACTCTATAACATCCTCCGGCCCGGAGGAAAATATTGGGAGGATTGGTACAAGCTTAACGAGTGGGCGGCGAGCGATCCGGATGACGTGCGTAAGACGGCGGAGCGGGCGACGCTGTCGGAGCCGTACCGAAGTTCTTCAATCCGAGCTGTTGGATAGTAACCCCTAGGGTTGCTTTCTTCAACGATCCAAACTAAATCACCGACCTTGAGGTGCTGCTCGGTAGGCGTCTGCCACTTAGATCTACGGTTCAGCGCAGGTACATACTCCTTGAGCCAACGTGCCCAAATTGCATTGGCGTATGACTATGCACGGGCGTACCGCTTACGATGATCAAACTCGTCGACGCCAACGATAGACGGAATTCTGGTTACTTGGTTACCGAGTACAAAATTGTTAGGTGTTATTGCGCCTAGGTCGGACGGGTCGGCGCTTACGGGCGTTAAGGGACGTGAGTTTAGTGCGTATTCGACCAGACAAAAAGTAGTGTTCAACACCACATCTGTGAGGCGACGCGTACCGAGGATGGTGTACAGTACTCTTTTAAAACTTCGAACTAACCTCTCCCAGATGCCACCTTGGTGTGGCGCACTGGGTGGATTGAACCTCAACTTAATGCCCTTATTGGCAAGTTCGGCAGCGATGTTAAGCGTATTCCATTTTTCCACACATTCACGGAGCTCTTTCTCCGCTCCAATGAAGTTGAAACCGTTATCCGACCATATCATAGCAGGAGTACCCCGACGGGAGACGAACCGCTCAACTCCCATTACACAGGAACTAGTGTCCATGGACGGGACAACTTCAACATGGACAGCACGAGTAGTGAGACAAGTGAAGAGAAATCCCCGCCTCTTCTCGGTAGTCCGACGAACTGTGACGTAGAATGGACCGAAGTAATCAACCCCGGTGTTGGTAAAGGGAGGAGACTGGTATGCGAGTCTCTCCTTTGGGAGGTTTGCCATGATAGGTTGAATGGTTGCTGCACGGAAATTTCTACACAAGACGCAGTTTGATTTGATGGAACGCAGTGTGGAACGTAGTCTTAGGATGGCATAACGTTCTTGTACCCTTGACCTTAAGTAATCGATGCCCTGATGATGGTTCTTCAAATAGGTATGCCGCAGAAACAGTTTAACAAAAGTATGACGCGCATCCAGCACGATAGGATGCTTAGTGTCAAAGTCAATTTCCACTAGCCGTCGGAGTCGACCAGAGGAACGGATGAGACCATGAGGTCCAATAAACGGAGTAAACTGAGCAATCCGGCTGCTCTTCTTAACGGATTTGTTGTCAAGAAGATCCTTTCTTTCAGTATTAAAGGACTCTCCCTGAACCAAGTACTGGAGATGGCGCTCGGCTTCGTCAAGCTCAACAGGGTCGGCTATGCTGCTGTCTACGGTACGGTAATTTTCATGAGATGGTAAAAGACGGAGCACATATGCGGTGACACCAAGTAATTTTTGATAAGAACTGAACTTATCAAACGGGATTAGATTAATGCTTTGTTCCTTAGGGGGCTTGGTTACGGATGCGGCTAGAGATGAGATGGAGTCATCTTCTTGTTCCTTAGTTACAACGCCGAGCTTGATGTTATCAACGACTTCAGTATTTGGTACAAAAGGGAATTGCTTAGTTCTCAAGAAGTCAGGACCCCTCACCCAGCTACTTGATTGCAAAATTTCAGCGGACATACCACGCGTGCCAGCATCTGCCGGATTATCACAAGTGGCGACGTGGTTCCATTGGTCAACGCTGGTGTTGTCCAGGATTTCACTAACACGATTTGCAATGAAGATGGGGTGTTTGTTTGTTGAGTTTACCCACTGCAAGACGATGGTACTATCTGTCCACATAAAGACTTTGTCCACAGTAACCGTTAATGCTCGACAGATTTCCCTTTTTAAACGGGCAGCGAGGATAGCGGCTTGTAATTCCAACTTAGGAACTGTCATTACCTTCATAGGTGCAACACGGGCCTTGCCAAAGACAAACGCCAGCTCTGTTATTATCTCCCCGGAGATGCAAGTTACTTGAGCCCTAAGAAAACCTACTGCACTGAATACGTCTTGCGAGCTATCACCAAACATGTGGAGTTCAAGATGTTGGAATGGTCCTGAAAAGTAACTTCTCGGTATAGTGATCTCAGCTAACCGCGGCAGTTCAATACACCAGGCAAGGAATCTGTCAACTGTGTCTTCAGGTAACTCGTCATCCCAACTTTGTCCATTGACACGCCAAATGTCTTTCAAGATTAACCGAGCAGCAACAGTGAACGGTGCGACAAGACCAATTGGGTCGTAGACCTTTGACACAAGACTTAAGACCAAGCGCTGTGTTAAACTTTTCGTGATGGTGCTGTTAGTACCCCTACTCACAACCACAGTATCGTTGTTGTGATACCACTTAAGCCAAAGCACGTGCATTGATTCCTCCTTTGATGAAACGATGACCTTCGGTTCAGTGGATTGAGCAGACCCACCAATTCGGTCAGCCAGATCTTGTACATTGCTCACAAACTTAGTAAGCTTGAACCCACCTAGATGGAGAAGATGTACCAATTCTTTCGACCTAATGAGGGCCCTCTCGGGGGATTCCACTCAGTCCAGGTAATCGTCCATGTAGAAGTTCTCAAGGACGGCTTTCGCAGCTTCTGGGTACTCCTTAGCATTATCGCGTGCCGTGCGCTGAAGTGCGTAGTTGGCGCAGGTGGGCGAATCTTTTGCCCCAAAGATGTGGCGCGTATACTGGTGTGCCACAACATTTGATGTGGGGTCCTCCCGCCACAAAAAGCGCAATGATGGTTGATCACATGGTAACACTCTAACTTGGAGGAAAATTCCCTCGATGTCGGCGGATACGGCAAATGGATGTTGTCTGAACCGTAGGAGTACATAGATTAGGTTTTGCAGTAGGTCAGGTCCGGTGAGTAATGAATTATTAAGAGATGCGCCATGGAATTTTGCTGCTCCGTTTAGTACCCTACGAACCTTGCCCAGCTTGTTCGGGTTGACAACCGGATTGTGTGGTAGGTACCACTCTCGTTCCGAGCGCCTTTCCACCTTATGAGCATCTTTGACCCTTACTACGTAGCCTTTGTCTAAGTCCTCTTTGATGGAGTACTTTTCCTTAAAGTCTGGTCTTTCGTAAGCCGCTTTTCCAAAGATTTTAATTGAACAAGCGCTGAGAAATAATTGTTGGGTAGTTCGATGTTATCTTCAGCCCATAGCATTCCTACATCGTACCTTTTTCCATTATGCACTGTGGTGTTTTCAAAAATTTCATGCGCACGTGCATCCGAGGAGGATCGTGGGTCTACTTGCTTAAGTGCGCCGTACGACTCCATGTCGTACCAAGATTTTACCTGACTCCATATTAGCTTTGAAACAAGTCGAGACTAAACCTGAAGACGACGGTAGAGGGCCGCGTAGAACCCAACCTATGGGCAAGCGAACAGCGAAGGGCGAGGACTTCTCGTCGGCAGCGAAGTACTCTAACGGGCGGATGGCATGATACACATCCTGTCCAAGTATCATCTCGATGTTTCCATAGCAATATGTAACTGGATCTAGAACTGCTAGGTGCGGGTATGTTTCCTGAAGTGCTTTAATGTTAATGACATCGGCGCCTACATTTAAATCTTCTTTTACGTAAGGGCTGACTTTAAATGGTTCAAATGCTTAGTTGTCGCGTGGTGTTACAATTAGTTCAACTAATTTAGTGTCTACAACCTCCTCGGTATTTATACCCTTGACTGTTAGTTTCAATGCTGAGCCGTGCAAACCAAGCCTATTCGCAAGATCATTGGACACCCAAGAGTTACTGCAAGCGGTGTCGCACAAAACTAAAGCCGTGGTATCTTTAGCAGAAGAGCTCTTCAACTGTAATTCAGTCACCTGAAGGAGGCCTTTCACATTACTCACAGATGACAAAGTGGTGGTCTTACTCGATGATTGGACACAAGGAAGTTTACTTTGATTTGCGCCAGTATTAGGGAGCTGTTGCAACCGTCCTTTCTGCATTTCCTAGGATTTGGGCATTGCCTGAACATATGCTTTTCTCTCAAACATGAGAAACACAGTTTTGCTTCCGCCACTACCCTTGCTCGCTGAGTGGGAGACTTTTCTTTAAATACCCTACACTCCCAGATGCGATGGTTACCTTTAAACACAATGTAGCGAGGGGTTGCGGGCGTTGCCGATGTTGAGGCTGGTCTCTGAGCGGCCTTAGTTTGTGTATTAGCAGCAAAAGTTATTGAGGCAACTTTGGTCTTTACTATTGAGTTGGTGTTATCCTCAGTTCTTGCCTTTGATGTAGTTTGTTTCATTAAATCATATGCCTCGGCCTTCTCCTTCAACCAATCGTTGAAGTCAAGGAGTGTTGGCTTTACCCAATGTTTCTTCACTGTGAAGAGTGACCAAGACTCTTTCAGATTGGGCGGCAATTTTTGCACAGCCGTGTTGAGAAGTGAGGCGCTCTTAAGGTCTGAGTCGTATAAAAGTGATTTAAAGACCCCAACAAGACTTGAAATTGTTGCAGAATATTTTATGATGTTATCACTATTGTGCATCTTTAATGGAGGAAAAGAGCTGAGTTTTTCTAAGTGTGCACTGACTACTGCCTGTGGTGGGCCAAATTTACGTTCAAGTGTCTTAAGTGCGTCCTTATACATTACACCACAGTGTGCGAACTCAGCGATGGCGGTTTTAGCTCTTCCAGTTACAAGAGTTTTTAAATATGTTAACTTGATATCATCAGTCAAGGACTGTGAGTCTATGGCGCTTTTAAATTGTCCGAACCATTCGTGCCACTGCAGGGGATCACCATTGTACTGTGACAACTTCCACTCGGGCAGTGGATCGTTCTTCTTACAAGTAATTGCGTCCGCCAACTGCTTTATCAAATCCACAGAGTCCAAAGAAGGAGCCGAAGGTGTGGGATGCGGCGGGCCACCCCAACACAACGGGTTTGGAACGGTAGCTCCATACGTTGGCGGAATGATTGGAGTGACAAAGGTGGGGCGGTACCTGTGGAAGAACTAAATGGATTCGCTTGCATGAAGTCTGATGTTACGTAATTTTGAGCACCTGCTGCTGCTTGTACATGAGAGGAGCGGAGCGATGTAGTGATATGAGGGTTGATTAACGGGGCCGGTTGTGCGGTGTATAAGTTTGCAGATGTACGTACAAGTGGTACTGCATTAGATGGAACTGCTGCCGGAAAACGCCAGACATTTGGATCCGGAGGAGCAGGAGGTGCGTGGGTTATAGGGACAAAATATTGGGGCTGAAAACTCTTTTGTGGGGTTGGTGGATGAATTAATTGAGGTACAAAAACGTTTGAGTAGGAAATGATTGCTGCAGGCGGAGAATGGGGTAACCGAGTGACATTATTCGCCACGGGGTTAGTGGCGTGTAGTGGGAGTGCTTGTGGCGGCGAAGGAGGAAAGCGGAATGCTGGTGGGATTAACGGGAAATGCGGTGGTGCGGGGTTTAGAACGGGGGATGGGGGGCTGGTACATTTATGTGTGCTTGTTGCGGATTAAGTGCTAGCGGAGCATTAGCGAGTGTATTCAAAGGTGGTAAACGCGGAGGGCTGACTAAATTCAACTGTCCCGGCATGCTCGACCTGCGCGGGAATTTATGATCTAACTGTAAACTATCGAAGTGCATTGTTGCTTGAGAAAGTTGTCGGGCTGTGTTTGGGGCGTTTAGTTGAGTTTGCATACCAAAGTTTACTGGGGGTGATGGAGGCGTATATTGAGGCTGTTGCTGCTCTTGCATGATGTTGTTTGCAACATGTGCATCATTGGTTACATTGGTTCTACTACTTGCTTCTTGCGGCTCATGGACAGAGAGGTTGATCTTGGCCTCAACTTGACCATGTGTATTGAAATTGGAGTGTGAGTTTGTAAGTTGAGTTGAAGAAGATCGTTGGACAATTGCTTGGTTGGATTGGACGATGGAACCAGAAAAATGCAAACTCGGTTCGTTTGCAACATCTGCCATGTTCCCGGCCGGTGACGAATCAACCCAATCTTGAAGAAGTTTCTTGCTCTTAACTGAACTGCTTTCCGTAAAGAGCCCAATCATTTTGCCTGTATCAGACCCGTCTGCTGATGATCTTGTCATCAACTCAATTTCCTCAAGGGCTGCAGCAGCTACTTCCTTGCGATGATCCTCCTCAAGCTGCTCAATTTCCAATTCCCGCAATTTCGTTTGTTTTTCAATTTCAAGACGCTGTCGAGCAATGCGAAGCTTTGCCTCATGTTGTTTCTCAAGTTCCTCCCTTTTGAGTCTTGATAGTTCTAAGTCTCGTTGGCGCTGACTTGATCTTTTTGACGAAGTTATATGTGAAGTTGATCTTGAATGGTGAGGGGTACACAGCTCTGCTGTCTCTTTTTCATGGACCAAATTGATATACCCTCGAGCAGCCGCAATGAACTGATCAGTTTTCTCTGTTACAGTCTCTAACCATTTTTCAAGGTTCTTACAGGCAGCATCTGGATCTTCATTCTTTTGTGCCAGATCAAAGAGCTCTTCATTCTTATCAACTACTCTAGTAAAAGCATCCTTGCACTTCACAATCAGACGTTCGATCTTAACTTTCCTGTCTCGCTTATAAACGGCATTGTTAATTTCACCATAGATGTTATTAAGTTGCGACTCTAATTTTGCCCTCGCACTATAAAGTTTGTTGAATTTGTCCTGCAAGGTTGTCATGATCTTATCAAAACAGGAACCACAAGTTTAATTTAGTACTACTAAAAAGTACACAGACATGCAACAGCACAACACAAATGGGTTATACCGAACCCTAGTGTGACGGTTTGCGTAGCAAACCGCCAAAGAGCAAAGATGTTCGTCGAGTACAATAGTACCCGGCGAAAGAAGGAAAGAACGGTGCGCAGGAAGCGCGAAAAAGGGCAGAACGGGAGACGGGACGGACGGGAAGAGACGCCTAACGATTAACGCACGGCGCAACGGGGAACCGGACGGACAAACGGGAGCGTCGGGCGAAAAGCGCGAGACAAAAAGGGAAAACGGCACGGGCGGGGCGCAAACGTCGGGCGGATGGCGCGCGACGAAACGGGAAAACGGTACGGAGGAGAAGGGAACGTCGAGCGGGTAGCGCGCGACGGGACGGGAAGCCGGGATAGCACGGGAGGGAGACGGTAAACCACAAAAGAGGAGGCGGGAAGATCAATGCTAGCAGACCACAGCAACAAACTCAACCAAACAAGCTAGCCGTAACTCCAGGATAAACTTAAGTCACAACCTAGACAGAAGGAGAGGAGCTACTGCCAGGTAAACTAGCACAAAACATTATGGGGCTTCATCAACGGCATCAAAACATCAAAACATCGCATGAAACAATTTACGGCAACGATGTAGTGTAACCAAAAGTCGAAAAGGTCAGGAAATTTACTAGCCGTAACTCCAGAACAAACTTAAGTCACACCCTAGCAAACCACCATACCCAGACAACAAATGTGCATACTACAAAATTAATAAAGCGACAAAAAATTGCTAACGAACAAGTGTGGTGAAAGTTACGAAACAAACCAGCCGTAACTCCAGAATGAACTTAAGTCACATCCTAGCAAGGAACGAGACTAAACAACAAACCAGCATACTAGCAGAAAGAAATTTTACTACAGCAAAACATACAACATATAAACGGGGGATGGAAAGAAACACGGTGACACGGAAACAAAAGGGACGGAAACGGAAAAATGAAACCATCTAACCTGCGGAAAACGGACCGTAGGGAATAACTCAAAGAATGGGGAGAGCAATACGTTTAGTAAAACGCTATTGGAAGGTATCCACCACAAACTAAGACTCCCACAGCAACGCAAGGCTAAGTGACATTCAGGTTATCAAAGGCTTGAGTGAGTTCCGCCTCCTCGAACGCATGACGGGTGCGGAGCGTTTTACGACGGCGCTTTGAAAGTTTTTTCGGTCGGGAGCGTGTTATCAAGGACCGGAGGTTGTTCTTATGGGCTAAAACTATAGTGAGTGTTTTCAGCTCAAGCGCAGGTCTTTGATGTAATGCTCTGTACTTTTTAAGTAAACTAGGGTCTTTCTGTTTAGGTTTAGACACAATGTCTTTCACTATATGGATGGGATGGTAACTAGAGTACTACGCTTGAGCTGATCGTAGATATCAGGAGTTCCCTCTCTGGGGCAATACACTATAGCTTCTATGCGCTCCAGATACTTTTCAAGCACTTCAACTAGCTGCGAAGGTGTTAAAGGCTTATTGTTGTTACTGCGATGACGGGACAATGAATTGTTCACCACATCATGCCATATAACTAGCCTCTTTTTATCACGGAAGAAGTGACTCAATTGAAATTGCGCGGTTTTTTGGACTTTAAAAGCGTTAGGATTAAAACTCAGACCCGGTAATGCGTAAATTCCTTTTTTATAATTGTCATGTAACGCTTGAGGCAAGGTTTTTATGGCGTGATGCCGTGAACTTGCAGCTAATATAAAAACCATATAATGTTTTCACCACATAACTGATGTGAACTTTGCTCAAACTCCGAACATTGATGTTAAACGTACAATTTTCACCAGTTACCAAGAATAAGCGCTTATTGTGAAAAAAAAACCTGAGTTTTTTTTCAAATTTGAAAAACTTGACCAAATTGTTCTTTTTCTTCTTTTAAATTGACAAGTTTATGCAATTGTTACATCCGAATTTAATAATTTTTCTATAAAGTGGTAGGGACGAAAGAATTTTTTCAAATTTGGTCAAATTTTTCCAAAGTTTTTTGCTACGCTTTTATGTCAAGAACAGTGAAACAAAACACCGCAATTTGATTAATTGTAGATTTTGACAAATTGTCAAAATCGATGTTTTTTTCAGAGAAAAAAGGGGGGTTGTTTTATCGGTGATCAAGGGGAATTTACCCGAAAAAAAGTTTATAAAACCCCTGCAAATTATGGGGGGGAGCTAGATTTGCCGGTTTCTAAAATACTAATTTACCACAACAATCAGAAGTTTTTTCCTATGAAAGTGAAGTTTTTTGGATGAGTCTTACAGTTTTTTCTATCTACGTCTGATTCCTGCAATGTCCTGTTGAGCACAACCCATAAGACATCCCATTAACCATCTGTATGCTTTCATTCAGTGTGTGTACGCTTTCTGGATGCCCATGCACTCTCCTGTAGGGGCTCCTGCATCATCGACCGCCGGAAGATATACTACACGGTACCCCGTTCGAGGTTGTTGTGATGAGATTGTTGAGATTGGAATTGATAACTACCAATTGCCGCTCCAGTTAATGCAATTTGGTCAGTGCTGGCCACCTCTGAGGATGAAGTCGTCTTGCCCTTGATGAAAGACTGTTATCCACTTCGTCTGTGGGGTCCAGAGAGATGCAAACCAGCGCCACCGTTGGTATTGGGTCCCAATGGCCTCTCGGTTTTGAGCTTGAAATTTGACACCGAGCAGGGTAGCGTAAGCGTAAGCGTCGTCCCGTGTTACGATTTGGGGAGTAAAGCTGATTAGAAAGATTGACAACAACGAAGCGGCAGTTAGCCTCTGCCAGCCAAGATAACAAAAATTGAATAGGTTTAACACAGTTTAGGCTGAAGAGCGGCACCAAAAATAAAGCTGACAAAAGTGCAGTCTTTCGATGTGTAAATTCAATTCTCGAGATGTATATATAGTCAGTCTATAGTCAACTGTATATCGAAACGCCAAGGCAATAAGCATCGTTTACTTGGAGGCAAATCTAGCTTGATCTCTTTTAGCAGGTCTTAGTCTAGGTCACCAATTTAAACTAATCCGTTCAAAAAACCGAATTTGTTAGGCTGAGCGAACAGTTTTGAGCCATTTTGGAAGTTATTCTTAGTGGGAAGTCGGCTTTGGTATTTCTCAGAAATGATACGTATGTTGCATTTAGAACGGAAAATCTAAGCGAAAGTTCTGATATAATACGCACAAAATTTCTCTTTCTAATGATATAATTTATTCAATTCAATTTACTCGGTAACAATAAATCTCTTAGAAAAGTTATAGTACAATATATATTTGCTATACTTTTACGAAGTACGTTATTTGATAATAAAGAGCAAACAAGACTTGAGATGCATTATGGTTTTAAACAAGAAGATATAATGAAAGAAATAGAAAGAATTTTTACTAATGAAAATAAGCAAAGCTATGACGGAGTCCATGACCAATCCAATATCACCGAGTGATAGATTACTATATCCAGATCTGTCTTCAGTATCAGAGAGGCTGATAAACGAAAAGAGTCAAGCTAATAATAAATATAACAACAATATTAACATTATAAAAGATATTAGAAATTATTATGAAACTGAAACTAATAACTATAATAAGAAGTTAGGTAGATATAAAAACTATATTAACGTAGCTGAGATAACAGAAATACTTTTATCATCAATTGCAACAACGGCAACAACAACATCAGTTGCATTAACAGGTATAGGATTACCTTATTCTATACCAACAGCTTTTGCTACAGCAACTTTTTGTGGTTCATTATCAAAAACAATTAATACTAAAATAAGAAATAAAATTATATAGTCTTCACAAATGTATATTTTAAGTGAACAGTTCAGCGACAAGTTTAATAAACTATATACAAAATCAATGAAAGATAATAAAATAGATAATGATGAATATAATGAATTAGTCAAGGTGTATGAAGAATATAAGAAGATCATGAAAACTAAGTTAAGTGTTTTTTTTAGATTATAGCTATTAGTGCTCAGTAATAACAATGTTTTTAGTAATAATAATATTAGTATTAATATATATCGGTAAGATTAAAGCTATAATTGAAACTATAGTCTTAGTCTTAACCTTAGCCTTAGCCATAACTAAATTATCTTTTCTTTGTACCTAAGTATAAACCTCTTCCTTATTGTACTACCTTTATACCTTCATCAGTAGTTGCAAATTTAATTAACTCAGGTGTGGCTGATAAAGCAGCTCTAGGGTTTCTAGATGCAGCTGCACTTCCTATTTTACTTGCTATTTCTAATGTTCTTGCTGGATTATTAGCAACTTTCTTTCCAAAGTTAACCGTATCTTTACCAACACTTTTAAAGAAATCTTTCGATCCCTCAGCTTCTATTGTTGCATCACTAACAGTCATTGACTTATTTCTCTTACACTTAACACAATTACCCTTCAACATCTTAGTACCTTTTGAAGTAATAAAACCTCTTATCTTATTAGTACCACTATAATATCTACCACCAACACAATATGATTTAGTTTTATATTTCTGTAAAAGACTCATTTCTATATATAAAAAATAATGGAAGTTAAAAAGTCTAATCCTTTTGTTGTTAAAACTAATCCTAAGACTACGGGTTCCACCCGCGAGCGAAGCTCGAAGACTAAGCCTAAGAGAAAGCTTGAAGCTAAGGGTCTATCTCATGAGAATAAAAAGAAATTAGATATTATTTATGCTAGGGGCTTTGTTAAGACTAGTAGGAAATAATTTAGAGCTATGGGGCTTCGCAAATGTTTCACCATAACAATGACTATGGGCTTCGCCCATGTTTCACCATAATTATAACAAAAACTATCAGGAACTGCTTCGCATACAACAAGGACCATGACTATAACTAGGCCTAAGATATAATATCAACCATCTTATTACCATCACTAGTAATATTAATAACTTTTCTAGTTAAAACTAATGCATGACATATAACACTTGCAACTGCAGCACTAAATTTAAAATTGAGTTGTATTGGTTGTGGACCTATATGATCTCTTTGATGTCTAGTATCAAATACATATATTCTATAACTACTTTTGAATGTTCTATGATTTATATATGGTTTTATATTATGTGGTAGCCTGTTGTAATCTTTTTTTAAATTAACAATCTTTTAAACGCCTCATTATAATTTTTGGTACCATAATTAATATTCTTTCTATCCTCGGGAAAAAACTCACTACCAATCTTACAATAACATTCAGTAACATTCATTATATCAAATGTACTTGCATCATGAGTTTGTTCATTAACTTTATTATTTTCAAAACTCACTAATATATATTGTGGTCTTTGCATACCACTTTCCATACCTAGATCAAACAAGAAGTTAGTAGCATTGGGTACATTCTCATAAAACGTCTTTCTTTTATAATAGCTGAAGTCTACATCTTTTTACTTAAACCCTTTTGTACAATAATTCTATTGTCATTACTAGGATCAATACTGGGCACACACCAAGATATATCTCTAATATCTATATTACCATCATTATCAACAGCATCAGCACCAGCATTAGCTCTAAATAGAGCTCTATCATGATTATTTCTTTTTAATATTAGTTTAAATCCGAAACCATATATAATATTTTCTAAATCATTTAAAAAACCAAATAGATCACTCATCTTAATCATAATACACATATGACCTTGTTCTGCAGCAAAATCGTCATCTTTAAGTTGACTATCTCTATTACCTTGATTTCTAACAAAACCACTCTCATATTCATCAACAGTACTAGTTAATAACCTATACATCAATAGATTAGGATGGCAATGATCTTTATATTCACTAGTCCTACCACCACTAGTTTCAAGCTTAACTGAACTAAACAATGCCATCATACCATAATTAAGTAATCTGACATTAGCATTATCAGCAAATACACCACCAGCATCATCTGATACAACAAACTCTATCTCTAGATATGAATCATGCAAATTTAAATGATTCTCTTCTCTATTGAGAATTATATTAATATTAGTATTAACCGTATTCATTGTTGTTAGATTATTAGGCTTATATTTTATAGTCTTACTTTGTGTATATCATTAATATAACCATAAGTTGTATCCAAATTAAAGTTCATTTTTATAATCCAAAAATTTAGCTTTAACTATAACTATAACTATAATGATAACTATAATATGACTATAACCAAAGCTATAATTATAACTATGGGGCTTCGCCCATGTTTCACTATAAATATAATCTAATATCTGAATATAAAAAATGACAGACAACTTTATTCAATATGAACTACAAAAGATACATGAAACCCTAACTAAATCTAAAGAAAAGCATACACTTAAATTTAGAATGATAAAGCCAACAGAAATATTTAACTTTAGTGAACCTATACTTAACTCATCAAAATTAGGTTTAATTAGATTATCTGTTTATAATTCGGTGTTTAATGTGAATAGAAGGAACAATCAATTCTTATATGATACCCAAGGTGAAACATGGTCAGATACCCCTATTTCAGCTGTTATACCAGGTGCATATGAATTAATTGAAATAGTAGAATTAATAAAAGAAGAAACTAATGGTAATGTTATAATAGAACCTGATAAGAATACAATGAAAGTTTAATGGAAATAAAACAAGGTGCAATTAACTTTGACATAGAAAACTCAATGGCCCCATTACTGGGCTTGAGAAAAATAGTATATGAACAAGGTAAATAAACATCTCAAAAAATTGTTGATATTATGGGTTTTAGTACTATTAACATTCATTGTAATGTGATATCTGGTGTTAAAGATAATGAGAATAACACAGACATACTATATACTTTTACTCTAACAGAACCACCAAGTTACTTGATAAATATTATACCAACTAATATCTCGTATCAAAATGTAACTAAAGATTGAATAGAATATAAAGAGTTTCATATTAAAGATGAGTATGGGAGACCCATAGACTTTAATGGCGATGTATTAAGTTTTACTTTACACGTAGTCAGCTGACCAAAGGTCCGTCAGTGAAGCTGCTTCGCAGATCTGCTGTAACCAGCAACTTCGTTGATCTAGTCTAAATTATAGATCTAACTTTAGATATTGATATAAACTTAAACTAAACTACAAAACTCTCCGATCCCAATTAATTCTTAGTTTACCATTAATATTTTTATTTTTAGTTATTTCAAGGACAATATAATTATAAGGCTCTTTCCATACCTTATTACATATATTAGCAAAAGCATTATAACTAAGTTCAACATTTTTAAAGAAATCTTGATATATAGATATGAGGACTTTACCTCTTTGTTCAAATAAAACAAATAGATTACAATTCTCTCTAACACTCTGTCTATCTATTGTGAATATATTTTGATTAAGATAAATCATATTGCAATTATTATGTCTACCCCAACAAAAGTATTCATTAATGACCGGTTCTTTGGCTCGAACATCATCCAATATCATTAGTTTCTGTAAGTCTTTGGGTAGTTGATCGGGAGAGGGTAAATCGTTTATATCTTTAACAAAATCAACATCTGCTTTATCTTTTGTTCTCTCTACACCTTCATATTGATCACCAGTAGGACCAATGATGTATAGCTTATCAAAATATATTCTAGCCAAAATTAGTTTTTTTAATAAGAATGTCTTACCACATTCACTAGGACCAGATATTAAACATCTTACGTTCTCTGTGAGTGTAGCTTCTGTAATTATATTATCATCATTTAGCCATGATTGTAGATCTTCATTTATGTTTACAGAGATATTGTTACAAAGACTTTCTTTGTTGTTAGGTTTACCCCTTTGATGTTTTTCATCAAATAGATATAAAAAATTATCATTAACATTATCATTATCATTAACATTATCCTTATCATTAACATTATCATTATCATTATCATTATCATTATCATTATCATTATCATTATCATTATCATTATCATTATCATTATCATTATCATTATCATTATCATTATCATTATTGGTAAAGCTACTTCGTAGATCATTACCTTTATCATTAACATTATCTTTAACACTATCATTATCTTTATCATTATCATTATCATTATCATTAACATTATCATTAACATTATCATTATCATTATCATTATCATTATCATTATCTTTATCATTATCATTATCATTATCGTTATCATTATTAGCAAAGCTACTTCGTAGATCATTATCATTATCATTAACATTATCATTAGCATTATCATTATCATTATCATTATCATTATCATTATCATTATCATTATCATTATCATTATTAGTAAAGCTACTTCGTAGATCATTATCTTTATCATTAACAATATCATTAACATTATCATTATCATTATCATTATCATTATCATTATCTTTATCATTATCATTATCATTATCATTATCATTATTAGTAAAGCTACTTCGTTGATCATTATCTTTATCATTAACATTATCTTTAACACTATCATTATCTTTATCATTATCATTATCATTATCATTAAAATTATCATTAACATTATCATTATCATTAACATTATCATTAACATTATCATTCTAAGCAAAGCTACATCGTAGATCTTTACTACAACCTAAACAGAAACACTCATTATATATTCCTGGATAATTACATTGATTAACTAGAATATTCAAAGCATTGTTAAATCTAAATCCTCTATCAATAAGATAGATTATATTTAAACAATAAGCCCCACAATAAGATTCATCATATTGTTGTATTTTCTCATTAGAGTCTAGATCAACATATTCTTCTAAAAATAATGGTGGGGTGTCAACACCAAAACTATCAAAGTAATACACAGGACCACCTTCTCTTCTTATAACTAAAACTCAAAAGTCTTTGGGTAGTTGATCGGGAGAGGGTAAATCGTTTATATCTTTAACAAAATCAACATCTGCTTTATCGTTTGATCTCTCTACACCTTCATATTGATCACCAGTAGGACCAATGATGTATAGCTTATCAAAATATATTCTAGCCAAAATTAGTTTTTTTAATAAGAATGTCTTACCACATTCACTAGGACCAGATATTAAACATCTTATGTTCTCTGTGAGTGTAGCTTCTGTAATTATATTATCATCATTTAGCCATGATTGTAGATCTTCATTTATGTTTACAGAGATATTGTTACAAAGACTTTCTTTGTTGATAGGTTTACCCCTTTGATGTTTTTCATCAAATAGATATAAAAAATTATCATTAACATTATCATTATCATTAACATTATCATTATCATTAACATTAACATTATCATTATCATTATCATTATCATTATCATTATCATTATCATTATCATTATCATTATCATTATCATTATCATTATCATTATCATTATCATTATCATTATTGGTAAAGCTACTTCGTAGATCATTATCTTTATCATTAACATTATCTTTAACACTATCATTATCTTTATCATTATCATTATCATTATCATTAACATTATCATTAACATTATCATTATCATTATCATTATCATTATCATTATCTTTATCATTATCATTATCATTATCATTATCATTATTAGCAAAGCTACTTCGTAGATCATTATCATTATCATTAACATTATCATTAGCATTATCATTATCATTATCATTATCATTATCATTATCATTATTAGTAAAGCTACTTCGTAGATCATTATCTTTATCATTAACATTATCTTTAACACTATCATTATCTTTATCATTATCATTATCATTATCATTAAAATTATCATTAACATTATCATTATCATTAACATTATCATTAACATTATCATTATAAGCAAAGCTACATCGTAGATCTTTACTACAACCTAAACAGAAACACTCATTATATATTCCTGGATAATTACATTGATTAACTAGAATATTCAAAGCATTGTTAAAACTAAATCCTCTATCAATAAGATAGATTATATTTAAACAATAAGCCCCACAATGAGATTCATCATATTGTTGTATTTTCTCATTAGAGTCTAGATCAACATATTCTTCTAAAAATAATGGTGGGGTGTCAAAACCAAAACTATCAAAGTAATACACAGGACCACCTTCTCTTCTTATAACTAAAACTCAATGTGTACCATCAGTTGGATGCAGATTGACAATAATGTTGAAGTTGGGTTCACAGATTGTTTTAGGACTTTGATCTCTCATCACTATTTCAATTGGTGTTAGACTTATATCTTTTCCTATATCTTTTATTCTGATATCACTCATAGCAATATTATCAATTTTAAATTTGTTTTTGAAATCCTCAAAAGTTAGGATAAGCTTTTTTAATAGGTATAAAAGAGGAGACAGGTAGCGCAGTTATAATTTTTATTTTCTTAATTGGAATTTGTTATATAACATATGATTTAATACCAAGTAAATATACAAAACTACAAGAAAGCTTTAATGGAATTATAAATAGGAGACTAGTTAGATTTGAATATGAAAAGTCGCCATTACGAACTATTGTTTATTGATGGAACTGGTACTGGCAAAACCTATTTTAGTAGACAATACTTAAAGTTATACTTAGATCCGCGAAGCGGTTACACCGATCAAAACCAAGACCAAGATCAAGCTAAAAATATAATTATAGTTTGTAAAGATAGAGATTGAATAGATCCTGAGACTGATGAGTTTTATATTGGATTTAATACATGCGATATAAAAATGATCATATCAAAAAATAAGTCTAAATTCAAAGATAGTGTAATAGTACTTGATGACATGGGTGATAAGTTAAAAAAGGATAAAGCTTATTATTTCACAGAAGGAAGATATTATACTATTCAAATGATTGTAATGTGTCATAAACCAGCTCAAATAATTAATACAGCAAGAATGAGTTGTGATACTATTTATTTAACAACTTATAATGGAGCTGATCTATTTAAAATATTTAATGAAATATATAAATGTGAACCTAACTTCAATAAAATAATTAGTGAATTAAATAGTAACTATTATAATTGTACAGATGGGATGTCAGATGAACTTCGTTATGGTATAATTAAATATAATAGGAAAGAGAATACTTCTATTATTATTGATAAGAATAGCACTATGATATATGACTCGAGATTTGGTTTCCTTGATTTAAAAGCTCTTAGTTTAAAAGACAAATTAGAAAGTGAAGACAAAAATAAACTTATAGCATATATGAAACCACTCATGATAAATGCTTCAGATAGAAATACTATTAATCATGATAATTATCAGTTCTACTTTAATAAACTTCTTACATCAAAAGGTATTAAAATACAGAATGATGTTTTAACACAAGAAATTATTGAAGCTGATGGTTTTAGGTTAGCATCAACTATTTTAAGAATTATAGGTACATGTTTTATGATATATAATTATATGAGTCTTGATACAACAGTAAAAACTGCTGGACATGTGGCAACGAGTGTAAAATAACGAGACTGGAATTTTAAATAAAGAGGGACGAAGGTATTTAAACAGACTATATGGAAATAATGAAGAATTTAGAGAAGAAATTATAAATTTTGTTAGAGATAAAAAAGAATTAGACCTTAAAGAGATTTTAGATAGAAGACATAAAACTAATACACTCAATATGACAGGGAGGGAATATTTAGCTAGTTGTATCCTATCTAAAGATAATACTAAAGATGTAAATGAAATCGTGGCTAAATATGGCGGGTGTAATTGAAATTTGACCAATTATAAATGGTTAAAAAATGTTTAGAGTGTAAACATAAATGTGGACTCCCTTTTATTTTGGCTTTTCATTATTCAATTTAGTAAATGTGCATGTGGTGGTAAAACATTAAGTGGTATTTGTATGAAAACTGATTGTTCTTTTAAAGATGAATCTGGATATAACTCTAGCTCTAGTTTTAACTCTAACTCTAACTCTAGCTCTAGCATTAACTCTAACCCTAACTCTAACTCTAGCATTAACTCTAACTCTAGCATTAACTCTAAATCTAACTATAACTCTAACTCTAACTCTAGCATTAACTCTAACTCTAGCATTAGCTCTAACTCTAACTCTAGCATTAACTCTAACTCTAACTCTAGCATTAGCTCTAGCTCTAACTCTAACGTTAACTCCAAAGTCTTAACTAGAATTTGTAATAAATGTAATTCTGTAAAACCACTAACTGATTTTGATGAGAGTAAGTATACATTTTACTTCAGCTACAGTTAATTGTCTATATTGTCCTTCTGTTGTGAGATATGATGGGATAAGAGCTCATGTAAAGAAACAACATCCAGATGTAGAATTAACTAGAGGATTTAGTAGAAATTTAACTGAAAGATCAGCGGAGCTGGTTCCCAGATCAGTGGAACTGGTTCCCAGATCTGTTATTACCCAAACTGGGGAAAGTTGTTCGTGTAAATATTATAATTTTTTGTATCATTTCTTAATAATAATGGAATAAATATAGAAAAAGTAAAAAGTAATATAAATTTATTGAAGAGTATAGATAATTTAAAATAAAAAAAATATAGAAAAGTAAAAAAATTAAAAGTTTTATTAAAAAATTTAGATAATTTTAAAAGTTATTTAAAAAAGAGGGAAATCACTCTTTAAGCGCGATAAATAGTGATTTTGTACTGAGGCATCACTCCGATAGGGGCCATTTCGCTCTTAAAGAGTGATTTTCAAAATATTGCAAAAATTTTAAAATTTATAAAAGAGTTGAGCTGGTTTTTTGTTCAAGTTATCCACGAAGTGGTCACATCAATTTTCGCAAGTTGGTTTTACGTGCTTGTTACACGGTCTCACTAGTTTTATACTAGTATCTGGGGACGTCCACTGGAGTCAGTGGGGATCTGCGAATAGTTTCACTGATAGAACCCAAACTATCCGTTTGATAACAGTTAATTACCAGCTTAACTCGACACTAGTGGTTTTGCACTAAGTGAGACAAGAAATGACAGATTTTGAGTGAATATAAAGGTAATATGTAGTAGTGGATATATAAATGGAATTAGAGTAATGTGTATATGGGTACCGTATCGCGGCTCTATGCTGCGATGGTACCCATTTACAAATTACTAAAAATGTGTGAATACATCTTAAAAAAAACACAGCCCACCAATACAATTCAAATGCTTTGAATTGTAAAAAACCACGATGTCCCCAATAATAGCCGCTATTGCTTCGCGGCTGTTAATAAATCAAATTGGCTCTAACTTTCAAGTTGGCTCTTTCCCATTCCAAAACGACCCTCAAAATTTACGGTACTCGAGAGTCTTTAGCTTCTAGCCCAACTGTTTGGGGGTTGGAGCTAAAATGAAACCCAGCTCAAAAATGAGTCATGTCAAGTATAATTTTCCAAAAAGAGAGCGCCTTGAGACTCATTTGGACTCCTCTCTGCCTCCTTTGTGAAGGGATTCGAAGGTAACGTAGTCCCAGTAGCAACTGAACTTCCATTGCGTTCGCTAAGTCCTTTTATGAAGCCCTCTGGAAAACTTTTTCCATCATTTTCACAATTGCAAACTAGTCCAAATTGGTTTTGGGACGTTTTCATGCATCTGCATAACTTAGACTGACGCCCACAAACATTCGGTTTGTTGTATTTTATCTGTTCTTTGTCGATTGAACCAAGTTTATCACTTAACCTCAATGCCTGAAACACATGCGGTTACATTGCCCCATCAGCTCCCATTAATTTTTGAACCCCCCCCCCCCCCCCTCATTTTTTGCCTTTGCCAGTAAAGGCATCCGGGGCCAAAATGAGTTGTATCCTTTTCAAGCCCTTTCCCCCTTAAAATTCAAATTGGGGCATAAAATTAAAGTTTTTATTGATTTGGTAGTTTTATTATCATTTTTGGTTTTTTTTGCCTCTGATATAATCAAATAATTCATATTCGGACTAAAATTTGTCTATTTAATTTTGGCTCAGTTATCGAATGGATGATAGTAAAGACCGTTTTTGTCAATTATCAATTATTGTTACTTTTTGTTCATAGTCCAGATGTTAATGTGAACAAGATATCCTTATTGACCCGCTAGCGGTTTGTTTCAATTAGTTTTAAAAAAAACGATTTGGGTTATTATTTGAGTTAAAACAAAAAGTAACAATTTATTCAATTGCTATTCTGCGTTTTAACACAGATATTTTTTTGCTATTTTTTTTCTCCTTGCTGTTAACATTTTTCTTTAAAAACTCATTTAGGATTTCTTTAATTTTAGAAACTGCGAGAGAAATTCGTTTGTGTGTTGATTTTAAATTGTTTGTAACAATCTGAAATGATAAATTTATAGCAAAAGTTTGTACTCCAGACAAAAGTTTTGTTATTTATGACATTTTTATGATTTTGTCTTGAAAAGGTGCAAGCATAAATAAATTTTTTTCGCCTGTCTCAGCGTTATGATTCTAGTTTAGTAACTAAGGAGATAGGAACTCAGATTTAAAAAATAATTTCTAGACAGCTTGACTTTGTTTCATTTAATATACTGCACTTGTAGTTTGCCACCAGTTTAAAAGTAAAACGATTTTTTTAATGGCTTAAAAACGTTAATGAACTTTCAAATTATTTTACTTACAAAATGATATTCAAATTAACTGGTATTGACAAGCGGGTCCTTCAACGAATATTTATTTTGTTTCTGACAGTGACAATAGAAACGATAGAACCAGTTGTACTCGTTGATCTTGATTTTGGAGTTCGCAGGTAGAATTGCTGGCTCCTCCTTAATGGTTGACTAATTTTGTGTTCTTTTTTCAGAATTTTTACTTTAAAAAATCAATTTGGTATTTGATATTTTGAAAAACGTCAATTCATTACTTTTGTATGCCTTGACTACAGACAACAAAAAACAGCAAAAAATTATTGGATCGAGAAGAAAACACCCGTTTATATGTCGCTTCTTTATATGTTGAATTTTCAAAAGAGATCCTTTAATAAGAGATAGAACAATATTATTGAACTCTACTTTTGGAAGAGACTGGTGACATTTTCAATTCGAAAGAAGTTAAGATCACAATTATAACTCATAGTCTTTTGTCGCTTTATCTTGTTTCAAATAAAAATTTGTAGAAAGATTTTCGTCGTAAAGTTTGTACCGGCAACAAAACCCAAAGTTTTCAAAAAGTACCAATGTTTTATAATGTTTATATTAAGCATTAAAGAGATATATTTTTAGGCAATTGCTCACAATTTCTTCTTTCATCCAAAAAAGTACTATTGTTTTTGAAAACACCTATTGTCTTTACAAAAACACCTCAAACTCAAAACTAAAACAAAAGCAATTAAAAGGCCACAAAACAACTAATTTGAACCATAGACATCTGCAAATACTATAAACGTAACCAACTAACGTCGGGCGAATTGCTCTCAAACGACCGACGAGCGGTTGGCTTCGTCAGTAGCTAGGCATGGTTTAGTGATGCCAGCTTTAGCTTAATTGAAGAGGCGTAAATGAGCGCAGCTGGAGCCTTTCGAGCTGAAGGGCTCTAAGAGCACTTAATGCCCACTGGGCGCTACCTGTTTATCCCGTTCGTTTGGATAAAAAGTCAAACGGGTCAGACGAAAAATTGGTCCAGCAGAAAATCACATAAAAAGACCACAGAACTAATATAATTGCTACAAACTCCATTTGAGAGCAATTTATGACGTTACTGATGTTAATTTACTAACGTCGGGTGAATAATAGCTATCAAACGACTGGTGAGTAGTTTACTTCGTCAGTATCTAGCTGTGGTTTAGCGTGGCTAGCTTTAGCTTGATTGAAGGGTCTGACCCTTTTAAGCCGAAAGATGAGGGGGAGAGTCAGACTCTAAGAGCCGCCCTTTCACACCATGAATTTGTGTCTCCAAAATGTTTTCAGTTAATCGCATGTTTGAGTATAGCAAGCCCAAAGGCTCTAAGAAAACTTAATGCACTCCGAACGTTGCATGTTTATCCCGTTTTAGGACAAAAATTCAAAAGGGTCGACCAAAAATCAGTCAAGCACTATACTGACCTCAGAGAGACATTGACACGCAGCCTTTCTGGAGAATTTGATCAGAGGAGGAATTTTATTCTCATCAATTGGGATCAGTTCAGATGGAAGCAGATTGATGTCTTCATCTCGCTCGCTTAGTATTGCAATATCAACTCCTCGAAATAGTAAATTGTAGGCTAGCGCAGACATTGAAACCGTTTCCGGAGACCCTGTGGTCATATTGAATGACCCGGGTCGAGGTTTAAAGGATGTTTGTCGTGAAAAATGTAAGAAGGGCGTTGAATAATTGGAACTATTCTGTTTCTAGCCCCCCCCCCCCCCCGTTTTTTACCCCCCCCCCAGTTAAAAATTATATGTTGCTATATAGCAAGTGGGGGGGGGGGGGGCATAATAGATCCCAATAATTGATACTTTCACACCTTTATAATGTACCACATAAACTTCAAATTATAATGGATAGGTTCAACTATTAAAAGGCTATACAATTTCCTAGTAAAATCGTCTCGGAAAAAATGTGATTGCGCATTATGTCACGACTTATTGTTCCGACCCACTTTGGTTAGCTGTTACAAATTTTGTATTTGAGATCATTTTTTATTGTTCCGACCCCACTTATGGGGGGAGGAACTATATACTCAAATGGGTTTTTTTTTGTTCAGTCAATTTTCGCCGATCGATATAATCATCGTAGAGAGTTGAGAGAGGTATTATTAAAAAGCCCGTCCAGCGTAGAATATGGAATTAAAAAGATTTTTTCATTTTTCGCATTTCATAGGGAGTTATCGAGGTTTAAAGTTCTGTGAATAATTGACGTAATTCATCCCTATTTATTCACATTTTCGGTATTTCTCACCTAATTTTCGTCCATTTTGCTGAAATTTGTTCAAATTTTTTGTTATCGTGTTATTGATTTTATCTCTAAAGATAGAGGAGGGTTGCTGAATTCTTCGATCCGGGTTTTTTGGCTAGAGTTTGCTAAATTTTTCAAAATTCGGTTTTTTTTTCGGGATCAAATTTGATTTTTTTAGCTCACTTATTTTAAATTTGCTGGGAGTACATACCTTAATACTGCGGTCAAATGCTTTTTAAGCTGAAAAACCAGCTAGTTCTACACCTGCTGCCTTTGAAAGTCTTCTGGAATTATTATTTCGCCAGTTTTTGCAAAATAGAACTCGATAACTATACAAAAAAAATTTTTTGACAAAATGAAAATGTTGTTGACAAATTCATCTATTTTGCAACTATTTGAACATATGACTGTTTTTCTAGACGCGCAGTATCATCTGTGTTGATCTTGATTTCGTCTTGGATCCTTACGAGAAAACTTTTTTCAGATTTTAGTGGGATTTTAAATTTTTTCAAAATATCTCCGCTATGTAAAGGTTTTTTTATTTAAACTTTTTTTACTTACAAGAAATTCAAATCAAAGCTCAATGAATGAGAGATACTATTCAGAAGAGAATAAGACCCAGCGACATTATATTACGGTTTCAGAATAAACCCATAGTTTTGTGGCTTTGACCAATTGTTTTCGTAAAAAATTTTTTAAGTACTTCTTGAGTTTTGCTATTATTGGTTATCTTTTTTGTAGTCCAATGACTTATTGTCCCCAGTCAATAATCCACTTATTTCTTAGGAGTAATAAATGAATCTAGACAATTCTTTCAGTTGTTATCTAATGTCTGTTTTGTGTTCAAATATAATTGTTTTAAGAAAATATCGGTTAATTTTTGAACTTTGCTACATTTTTATTTTATTTCTCTCAACTGCAGGTGCATCTCAGCAAAAAGAAGCAGAAACCGATTTCTGATGGGATATATATTATTGTTTATAATGGTTTTAAGTTCAACTAATGGTCTCTTTCAATTTATACTACGCGTTTTCGTGTTTTTTTTTTAATTTTTGAGCATAACTGAATATTTTATGTTCATTTTGTTTCCTTGTCAAATTATCATAGTATTGATAAGTCCATTTGAAAGAATGTATAGTAGAGAAATTGAACAGCGTTGGAAAAAGCGTATGTGGATATGTTAATTGTTATAATTATATAGTTTATGCTTTTTGGGCTGAGACACAGTTATCTCGCAAAATTTAAATGGATTTTTTTTTGTTTTTGCCAATGTTTGTCTTTTTTGTTGTTGCACGCTATATACCTGATAACGATATGTTTCAACTGCTCCCGCAAGACGTATAACTTAACCTAGTTAAAAATTTTGAGCTTATCGCTGTTTGTTTTAAGGACTAAAATTTTGAGTATTTTCGCTGTATTGAAATAAGATAAAAAAAAGAAGAAAGTTTTCGAGATTTCTATACTCTTAAAATTTTGGGTTTCTTTTTGTAGTCATCTCCTCGTAGTCTTTTTATAAGGAAGGCTATTTGACGTTAAAAAGCAGAACAAGTGACAGTTTACAGTTCGTTTAGGCGTCGTTTTATAATTATAGTGTCTTGAATAGTGTGACCTCGCAAAATCGTTTGACGTTTTGGCTTCTTTATATATTTGTTGTTTTTATGGGGTCATGACTTTGTCCCATTATTAACAGGCCCAATTGATTTCCAGAGGCACTGCAACTTAATTTATTACTGTTTGTTGAAATTTTAAGTCAGTCATGAAAGTGTTTGTTTTCAAAAATATATTTGAGATTTTGAGCTTCGTCATTTTTAAAATAGTTTCTTGGTCAATTTGTAGCTTAGTCTGTAAACACAGGTCACAACCCATTTCCAGGGAACTACAATTTGATTTCTATAATGGTTTTAGACATGTGTTTTTCGGCTTTGTTAGTACTGTTACAACAAGATTTCATAAATTATTTGAGATTATTTTAAATGTGTACATTTTATAGGATTTTTTTCTTTTTAATTTAAAACAGTAATCGTAGTTTCAATTGGCTTTGAAATTTTGCACAATTGAACATTGGATAATGACAGGTCTCGATTGCTTCCTATGGAAATATAAATGAACATTTTAGGGAATTCAGTTGATATCTAATGACATTAATAACGGTAAACATTTTTTTTTCAAAAATGAAAACATATTTTTGAATTTTGGACCTCTTTGCTGTCTTTTGTCGACCTGTTAACCAGTCGCATTGAGGACGCGTCTCTTATCTTAATTAATGAAGTATAGTTTAAATTGTTTTGTTTAAGTTTTATCTGATGCGAGTTTGATTTTGTTATGATTATATTTATTATAGCCATCGAGTTTTGGTCGTAAATAGTGTTTGTTGTTTGATTTTTATTGTTGTTCTTTAGGGTGGCTTTATTGTATTCCATTGGTTGTTTATTGAACGATACGTATGTTGTTGAAGGTTTTCTAACTCTTCATCATTTGGTAGCCAATTAACTCAGAAATGTGGATGAGCGGGGTCGGAACCTTATGTGCGTGCGCACATTACCGAGCCTCCTTGTTATAGCTTGGTTCTCACATAGTTTCACAACTTGTCTTCACTGATCCTTAATATTTTTGCAATTATTCCTCGACCCGAAGAGAAGCTAATTGCAGGCGTGAAAAGTGATTGATTGATCCAGAACTCAACGTAGCTGAAACGAGGACTGGTTTATTATCAACAACTTGAGATTCTACTCGAAATTTAAGAATTCCAAAATTTTTCGGAGAAAACATAAAGCAGCACCAAGTTCATGGCTAAATAAAGCTGTCAATGAATAAATTACAGAACGAATGAAAAAAAATAATTAATGAATAACAGCAAAATCAGGTCAGTTAATTCCATTTTCAAACGTGTCCGGACAAAACAGTCTCAGAAAAAAGAGTCCCAGACAATCCAGTAATAAGATTAACTTAAGCAGCTTCTTTGTTAATTACTGGTGTGCATATCTTTAACTATATTTTAATTGCGACTATGTCGTGGACTGTTTTGTCAGCTTTCTTAGGTTTTTTTTTTTATCTGGCACTGTTTTGTGTGTTCACCGATTGAAATATTGAGTCGGATTTTGATAATTTGATTATCACTGATATACTAAGAACACACTACTAACAATTTTTTGAAGGGGAAGACTGCAACTGAAACAAAAATATGACAGCTGAGCAAAACAATTTTCAAAACAACAGTTTATTTGTTTATCGATTCAAATTCATGTTTTTGGTAACAATTCGTATTAAAGTTAACTTGGCTTGATATGTTCTTCACTATCACAGGTTATCGCTAATAAAATCTGCCTATTTTGCCTCCAAATGCAATGGAAACTTCAAAACATAGTTGGATGAACGCAGACCATCCGCATCACGGCAGCAATAAAATGAATCTTAATTTGAAGAATTGAGAACTATTATAAACAATAAATTAATTAGGGCAATAATAACCTAGCTGTCCGCACATTGATTTGATGACAATTTTTTAATGCCAAATTACCCAATGTGCAAAATCACCCAAAGCTATTATACCCATTTTCATTCCCGTTGATCTTTTCGTTCAATAATCCTTTTAAAAATTACAAGTCGGTAAATTACAAGCATGCTTTATCATACTTAAGCGGACAGCTCGAACCCATGTGTGACGGTCCCATATCAAGTCCCGTGGGACACTGAGGCATGGCCATGGCCCGCAGGTCACGGTCAAATGATCTACGCTTACATCTAAAAATTACTTAAAATTGCTAAATATACTTTATTATACTCTAATTTATCTCACTTAGGTACTATTATGCGGTTTTGGAAAAAAACCACAGAAAAAATCACTATCAATTTCAGATTCCTCTAGATCATTTTTAGGAAATAAATCCCTCTTGAATGTTTAAAATCTGCGCTTTTTGCACGTTTTGCCATGCCTGGCGGGCCATGGCCTAGCGGCCCGAGCGACTTGATATAAATATACCACAACCGATGACGCCAATGACGCTCGAAATTTAGTTTTATAACGGATTTCATTTCCATGGGGTTATATCTTTGGGGGGATATCCCCTCCGGGATATATTTCCTAGCTAAAATCAGAATAGGAGTTTTCCTTGGGAGTAAAAAATTTTGTAAACCTTTGGCAAAATAATGAGTTGTAATTGGATTAATTTTGAATTTGTAACTTGTATTGGTAACTTTGTATTGGGTATTCTGCCCAGATACACAGAATATTTGATGTCCACAAAAGAATATTGTTAATAATTTCTAACAATTCATATATATAAGGCAAAAAGGAGCACATTTGATTGAATAGTAGTGCTGATAGAATTGGAAAATGAATTTTTCATTCATTATTTGTGGAAAATTTGCTCTTATTCCGTCATCCTGATTTTAGTATTGCCTTTCTGCGAATCTACATTTTTCTTAATTTTCGACAATTTTTATTAAGTATTCAATAACTGTGACTTGAAGCAAGTTCGACTGGCTTCCGTCCTCAAAAATATATTCCAACCATTCCAAAAAATCAGCCTTTGCGAAAATTGTGTCTGTTTTTTCCAGACGATTACAAAGATTACAAAGACTACATCATTTTTTTCGCTTTAAAATCAGTTTTTTTTTAAAGATCACTATCAATTTTAGATCCTTCTAGATCTCTTTTCGGAAATAAATCCCTCATGAATGTTTAAAATCTGCGCTTTTGCACGTTTTGCAGTGCCTGTCGGGCCGTGGCCATGCCCTAGCGGCGCGTGCGACTTGATATAAATATACCACAACCGATGACACCAATGACTCTCGAAATTTAATTTTATAACGGGCTTCATTTCCATGGGGGTTATCTCCTTGGAGTTTATCCCGTTGCTTCTATTTCCTAGCTAAAATTAGGTGAGATGTTTTCCTTGGGAGTTTTTTTTCCTAGTACCACTCTTATGCTAAGTTGATGTTGAAAAAAAATTCTTAAAATTTTGTAAAGCTTTAGTAAAAATAATGAGTTATTATTGGATTAATTGTGAATTTGTAACTTGTATTGGTAACTTTGTATTGGGTATTTTGCCCAGATACCCAGAACATTTGATGTCCACAAAAGAATATTGTTGATAATTTCTAACAATTCATATATATATATATATATATATATATATATATACATACATATATATATATATATATATATATATATATATATATATATATATATATATATATAT